>NC_091562.1:44501617-44504117 GCF_042767895.1 Penaeus vannamei
GCTAATTGTTTAGTTTGAAAATTGAATGGCTTCTTATATTTTTCAATTACAAACTTTTACTAAATTTCCCAGAAACATTGTATGAATATACTTTCAGAATGAAGATGATGATGATGGTGAGGAGGATGAGGGTGGTGTTCTGGAGCCTCTTCTGAACCTGCAGAAAACAGCAGATGAGAAACAAGCTGAAAGCCAGATCAAACTTTTTTCAAACACGCAGTACATCTCTTTGGACAAAGTTGAAACAGAAGTCAAGAAAGAAGAAGTGAAAATGAAAGGGTAAGAATAATCCAGAATAAGAACCCAGTGCCTTGAATTGTTTTATTGATATTTATTATCGCATGATATAAATGTGAAAAAATGTTGCATCCTTTTGTGTCTAATGAACTGTATATTATGGGGTGAATATTAGTAAAACCTTTAATGTTTTATAATTTTAGTTTTCAAGATTCAGAAAATGGACTCCCATCATATGAAACTGTGAAGGATAGCACAGGCAGAATCAGAAGACGAGTAATTTTCCATGATAATTTAGATAAAGAAGTGGAAGGGGAGAGTGATGATGAAGAAGAGGAAGAGGAGAGTGATGATGAAGAGGAAGAGGAGGAAGAGGAAGAGGGAGTAGAAATAGAAGAGGATGATGAAGCAATTGAAGAAAGTGAATGTAGTGATGTAGAAAATGAAATATTCCCACCAAAGAAGAGGCAAAAGGTGACTTATTTTATTGTGTTGAAAAATAATTGAAAGTCAGTGCTAATGATTTGCTCTTAAACTTATGGGAGCATGCAAATATAACATAGACATGGTTCATAGTTTGTGGATCAGATATGGCAATATTTGATTTTTTCTTATGTTTTTTCTTTCTTTTTCACTAAAACTAAATATATTTATTTCAGTGTACTGTGTCCAGTGGGAGGCAGACAAAAAATATTAGTGCAGACTGTGATTCAGATGACTGTGATGTTGACAAAGATTTGAAAGACATTGTTAGGGGAATTGAAGGAGATCAGGCAAGCATTGATGTACAAGATAACAAATTGAAAGATGGTATGAAAGATACTGATAAAAATAAAAGAACTCCACAAGCCCTTAAGAGAAACATAGACATTGAAATGACAACAAAGATCCAGGGTATTTTAGAGAAGATAAGTTCAGCACCTGGACAGCCTCCTAAAATAAATCTTGCTAATAATGATTGTGGATCTGACAGTGAAAGTGAGGACAAGGAGGATTATGATGATGAGGATGAGGAAGAAGAGGAGGCAGAGGAGGAGGGAGAAGAGGAAGAAGAATCAGAAACAGAAGAGGAGGAGGAGGACGAGGAGGCAGAGGCAGAGGAAAAAGAAGAGGAAGAGGAGGAGGATTTCTCCAGAATGAAAGAGCTAAAAAAGGAGGGAGTTGTAAGTCAAGTGGAGAATATGGAGGAAGAAAAAATAGATTACAGGACAGAGATGTTCAAGCAAGCAACGCAAAATTTTTACAAAAATCAGAATACAGTTTCATACCTGAGGAAGTATATTTATGGTGAAGGTAAGTTGCTTGATGGAAATTTCCTCTTTTTTTTAAGTAGAATTTTCCTTCCTTATTTTTATTTTTTTAATATAAAGAACAGTTTTATATGATATTTTCTGAGTAACCTGTGTAAATAATTCGAAGAGCATTTTTGTCATCACAGGTTTCGCAGTGTCTTTACAGTACCTAAGCTAACCTAACCAGAAATATTATGTCACAGGATTGCCAACTAGATTACAGTAGATTTTTTTCAGATTTTCGAGTATTTTTGAAAATTCAGTTCAATTGCTCCCGTAATGTTTTTACCTTTTATAGACTGAATAATTTTGTCTTAATTCACCTTAGCATAGTGGGGTATATTATGGCACACATTTTAGGGAATGCTTCCAAACATTTGGCTGGTGCTGAAAGTGAGAAAGATGTGCAAGTAGAAAACTATGATACAGTGTTTGAGCAAGACACTTATGCAAGCTTCGTTCCCAGAAAATTTGGGGAGATTTACCCAGAGGAAGGGAAATACCATGTAGTAGCCTATGATAGGAGGGGATACATAGGAAGAGTTTTAAAATTTGGGAAAACTAGTGTAACAGTTCAATTCGTAGAAAGAAAGATGAACAATCATTATGATGATGATGAGGTTGATATGATATACTTTATCATTGGACCAGCGGTATTGTCAGGCACACCTGCTTTTACAATTAGGGGGCTTGATAAAGCTTTTACTGCCTTTAAATGCATTAATGATGCCTATCACTTACAGAAAATAGTTGTTGTTGTTGTTGTTGTCTAAAAGGTTATTTATTTTTGTATCAGCTGATCTTGATTCATTCAGATATCAAGTAAATTAAACAAGAAGTATTATTGTATATTTACCATATAGAAGTATTTTCACAACTGTCTCAGTTCAATTCATGAATTTTCATAATTCACCCCATTTTCCATGACTGACTCAGTGCCTTTATTTTATAAAGTAAAGAATAAATGAATA
>NC_091562.1:44525669-44530669 GCF_042767895.1 Penaeus vannamei
AATTTTGATAATACCAATATTTTGTATGCATAATCATGTCTGAAAAGAAGAGCTTGCATAAGTATTTATGATTTTCATTGGAAATTAAAGGTTTTAGAAATATAGAATGTGTATAATTCCTGTTTAATTTGAAGAAAAATATTAATGCATAGTCTGGGTTGGTGTGTCTAGCTCCCCATGTAGCCCACTGACCCACCTGGTCTGTTTTACTTTTCCCTAATATAAGTAGATTGTTAAAATTTCAGTAGTAGGCTAAATTTCGTTTATATTAATTGATTCAAATATGTTTTTAAAAATGAACTGTGTATATTTTAGAAAGTATAAATCTATTTTACTCTTGTTATACTATAATGACAATATAGGTATAAGAAACATTTGATAGTTCAAAATTGTACAGTTGCTGCAATTGTTGTTGCAAAAGAGTTACTTCACAATTTATTGTGTTTCTTTCCTTGTTTGAACAACTATGGCAGTATGAATGATGAAACACATTTTCATATTAAAAAACAAACATTTTGTTATAGCATTTAAATATTATCATGATCTGCTAAATCATTATACATTATGGAAGCTGTTGTTAATTTTAAGAGTTACTGTACATTATCATATATATATTAAGAATAATTGAAATGGAAAATTAGTAATATCATTGACATTCAAGTAATAAAAATTTACAAAAAAACATTATCGTACATGTAATAAGAGTAATTGAAAGGAAAACGAATAATATTATTAACATTAATGAAAAAAAAAATATATATATTTTGTAAAAAGTGTCACTGTAAATAATCATACATAAGAAATGAAATGGAAAACTAGTAATATCATTAACATAAAATGGATTAAAAAATAATAAAAAAATAGACATTTTATGCAAAAGCTAATGATCTTTTTCTAGAAAAAAACAAAATTGTTTCACCATACCAATCTACTCAGTTCACTATTAGTAAACTGGTACATGTCACTAACTTTTATCTTTTCATTTCCAACTCTATCCTGTTTGTCTATACGAATATGATCAAAGATTTAAAAAATCCCTCTTGGCTAAAGTTGAGTTAGATACATTACTCTATCATAAAGGAACAAAATGCAGGTAGCAGACCAGAACACTTTCCTCTTTAGCTTTCATAAGTTTTTGCTATTTGGATAGTAGAAGTATTTCTGTGCATTGGGGTGACAATGATTTTCAGTACAGTTGGAAAACCATTTTGCAGTTTCTTCTTGATTGCTGCCCCTCCAATCTCTTGCCTGTTGTTGTCGAGGGGGGGCTTAGGAGATGGAGACTGAGACCCAATGCAGGGATCTCCGCTGTCTAGGGCCTCAGCCCTCGACTCAACTAATTTTGCATGGTCTTTTCCCCCTCCAGCTTTTTGTTTCCGTCCCTTCTCCAACCCCTTCTACTATCTACTTCCTAAGGTGTAAGAGCCGAGCTGAAAGGATGAACGACTGCAAAACATAACCTTACCTACTTGCTTTTGGAAGCACTGCTGAAAGAAAAGGGTATTCTCAGAATATGGGGCTGTGGGGGGAATCACAAGGAATCGATCCCACTTGGCTGGGCCAAAGAGAGTACTCAGAAAGTTTGCAGAGGTAGAGGCAGTAGAAGTATGAGGGCGAGAGGAAGATAAGATGGTGTGGAGTGGAGTAGTTCTGCAGTTGGGGGGGTGGGGACAATATGTATGAAGAGTAATGGTTAATGGTTAAGATAAATGTGCTAGACATCTAAGGTCATATAGCACTATAGGAAGGTATAGTGAAGGGGGATGTCAGGTGATAGTTGCTATGTGTCAACTATCTAGATTAGTGTTGAAAAGTTGAAGATGAGGGAAAAGATTATGGTGGTTTAGGTAAGGGAGTTAGATCAAGTGAAGGATATTTATGCGTCTGAGGAAGGAGAACAGGTCGAGGCAGAAGCTGTGGGATTCTGTAAGGATGTCTGATATGTTGGGAGGTCGGTGAAGGGAGGATAGGTGTGGAAAAGCAGAGGTACGTGCTGTATTAAAGCGTGGACAGGACAAGAGAATGTGTGGGGTATGTATGAAGAGTAGTAATAAGGGAAGAGGGGGTAGACGTTGAAGAGGACTGTGCAGCAGGAGATGGAGCATGAGTTATGGAATTTTGTGTCTCATGCATATAGCTTTGAATGTCTTCCATAGTTTCTGCAGTGGAGTTGGTTGGAGAGTTTTGTGGGACAAAGGTTTTCTTATGAGGGGGGAAGAGGAGACTGGTGTCTGAGGAATAAAGGTAAAGGTAGGGGGAGATGAGTGTGCTGTAGGGGAAGAAGGGGTGGAACGTTTCGTCTGTCTACTGCGGGTAGTGCGGGGAGGGAGAGGGGATGGTGTTGGGGCTGTAGTTGAGATTGGAGTGTGGTTGAGATTGGGGTGTCTGGATTTAGAGTGTCAAGAGAATTTGACTGGGGAGGTTGAATGTAGAAGTGGAAGTGGTGGAAGTGGGGAAGTAAGTAGGTATAGGGGAGGGTGTAGGAACATCTTAAGGGAAGGGGCAAAGTGAGTGACATTACTGGAGTAGGGAGTATAAGAGAAACCTTGTTGGCGTGCTTCCTGTCTGGCTTCACGTAGAGTGAGACCATTTTTGTATCTGAGCGCTACTACCTCAGACTCGAACTTGTAAGTGGGACAGCCTCTATAAAATACATTGTGGGGGCTGCCACAGTTAGCACATGTGTGTGTATGTGCAGGGCAGTTTGATCTGTTAGGACTGAGTTGGACACAGAGGGGGCATCAGTCTATGGAGCGGCATTGTTTGGCAGGATGTCCAAATCGCCAACAATTTTGACACTGACGGGGAGGAGGTTGGTATGGTTGAACAAGGAGGGATTGTCAACCAATGTAGATACAAATGGGAAGGTCATGTGTATTGAAAGTAATTTTAGCAATGTTGGTGTGTTTCTCTCAATGACCTCTAGGAGGAATGGAGTAGCAATGTACTGATATCACGTCCTGGTTTTTGAGGCAGACAAGCAAGTCTTCTCCACAATCTGACCAATCTTTAGTATCGACTGGGCAGTTTGCTGGGGAGATAGAGACAGTTCTGGTACAAGTATTAAGAGTTGGATGAGGTTCTGCAGGGATGGGGTTGCCAGAGAGATCAGCTAGTTTTGATAATGCAATAGCTTCAGCTTTGAGATGGAAGCGATTGCGCTGGGTACGGAAAGGGACTCTGCCTACATGTTTATGGAGACATTGTTGAAAGAGAAGAGTGTTGCCTGAGTAAGGAGCTGTAGGGGGGATCACAAAAAATCAGTCCCATTTAGCTAGGCTAAATAGAGTAGTTAAGATATTTGTAGGGTTGGTGGTGGTAGAAGGACAGGGGCGTGTGGAAGCAGGAGTATTGTTGAGGGGGGTAGTATTACGCAGAGATGGAGAATAAGGCTGTAAGGTAGTAATAAGGGAGGTTGGGGTGTTTGATGAAGAAGGTTGTAGGGGTAGAGTTGATGAATTTGAGGAAGTTGGGAGGGTAGGAATGTCTTCTGGAGATTGAGTCTCTGCTTGGGTGGGTAAATGCACTAGTAGGCATTGAGGAGTGGGTAGTAGTTTCAGTGTTCGGAGTCGTGGTCAAAGGAGAGTCTAGGGTCAGGGAGCCGGTGGGCCTGTTTGATGAAGGGGCAAGCCTCATTGCCCCTAATAGGGGTATTACATCATTAGTGGCTATGGGAAGCCTTGATTATGTAAAGGAAAATTAACAGTCCACCCCTCAGTTCCCTGTACAGACAACTAAATTGGGAGTACCGTGCCCATGGTTCCCGCAGGCTGTTCAGGACTGGCACAAGGTCAGCCTTTCATCCTTTCAGCACGGTTCTTCCACCTTAGGAAGTAGATAGTAGAATGGATTGGAGAAGGGATGGAAACAAAAAGCTGGAGGGGGAAAAGACCATGCAAAATTAGTTGAGTTGAGGGCTGAGGCCCTAGACAGCAGAGATCCCAGCATTGGGTCTTAACCTCCGTATAACAACAAAGAAAAATCTACATTGTATAAGGATATTCCTGTAAGGAAAATTTCCCTCTGTTCTGTATGTTTTATTGGATCAGTAATGCATAGGAGCAGTTACACCATATAAGAACACACTTGTGGTATAAACAAATATACATTTCATTACTGACACAAATCATGAATTATGATGAATAAAAAGAAATGTAAAATGTCAAAAACACTTAATAAATGCCAGTGCAATCATTTCAAGAGACTAACGTAGTTATAGATCTAACCCACTTCCAAAGACTCTGGGTAAAGAAACCTAAAGCTAAAGCAACACAGTTAAAACTACAATCAGTCAAAATCTATATAATTTCTTCTTTCAGCTCTTGATAACTTTTCCAACTGGGTTTGGATGTTAAAAGCATTATGAATGATCCAACATTTTTTTCCTGCCCTTTTTCTTTAGCCAAAGCAGTATACTAGATCTCACAAAACAATTTCCAGATAATATAGAAAGCAAATATATTATCAACTATATCTTGCAACTTTTCAAAGTAAATATCTGTTATAGTATCAAATGTCAACAACTGAATATCTGGTAACTAGACCAATTAAAATAATTGGCTTAATTTCAATATTATGTGAAGTATTTGGTAGAAAAATTGAAACTAATAAATTCCTAACATTCATTGTCTGGTAGCAGTGATAATAATAATAACAATAATAATGATAATAATGACAATAATGATAATAATGACAATAAAGATAATAATATTGATAATAATTATAATAATAATTATAATAATAATGATAATCATAATGGTAATAATAATAATAATAATAATAATAATAATAATAATAATAATAACAACAACAATGATAATAATGATGATGATAATAATAATAGCAATGATAATAATAATAATAATGATAATAATAATAATAATAATAATAATAGTAACAGTAATAATAATAATAACAAAATCCAAGCTGGAAACTCAACTATTTATTAATTAGAAGCAACCATTTCTTAATAATCATATTCAGAATCTAGGTTGAAAATA
>NC_091562.1:44543169-44548169 GCF_042767895.1 Penaeus vannamei
AACTTTACCAGTTTATATGAGGTACCTATTTTGAAGAATGAATTTGTGTATTTATCAAGAAATGTGATGCTCAAGTACATCAAGTTCTGGCTACACTAGTAAGCTTCCACACAATGAGTGAATGAGGAATTTTTAAAGGAATACTGATGCTATTGCTAGTAAAATATAAACCTGTACATTGTCTCTGATGTATTCTGTAACTTCTTTTTTAATAAAGTATGTTTTTTTCAACTCATCTTTAAACTTTCATATTTTTGGGTAAGTTTTGGTCAAAAGATATTCCTCACTGTTATGAAACAGACACATTAAAGCTATCATTACTTAAATCTAATTATACAGCTGTACCTATACTCCATTTTCTTTAATGAGGCAGAGATCATTAATCTCATGAAAGAAAAAGAAAAGAAAAGAAAAAAATGGCTTTAGCAACTATTGTTTGATTTCGGAATCTAACAAAAATTTACAGCAGCATCTTGGAGGGGTCATGTTTGTACACTTAAAGCAGAGAGCAGAAATTTAAAAATTTATGATCATGTTAAGTATAAGCAGGGTGATTTGGTATCCTTGGTAGCTTTAAAAAAAATGCTTTGTGTTCTTTATGCAATTGGAGGGTTGGGTGTGCCTGGTATATGATGAGGGGAAAAAAAATAAGAATAAAAAAAATATATATATATATATTTTTTTATTTCAGTAGGATTCCTCTGTATGTTCCATAGGTTTGGAAGTGGACTTTGCAAATATAAAGAAGATACAGCATATTTTGTTTAACCTAATACCTGCACATACCCATAATGTTCACCTTATGATCTAAATTATCCCTCTTCAATGTGTATGGATGCTAGGTAAATGTTGCATGCTAACAAGCAATTACGTAGTCATTTAGCAACAGTATATGTAGGTCACCATTACAATTACAGAGTTGTGGTACGTAGAGTGGTCCCACCTAGATGGTCCTGATCTTGCCTTCAAATGTTACCAAAAACAGCAGGTTGCTCAATATATTTCTTTTTATTTAATGAGATTAGTGGCAGAAATACAACTGAGAAGTTTGTGATAGGCTGAATGTAACAAGCCTAAATAACATCATTCTATTTTAACTGATTACCAGGTAATTCTTTATAGCATGTATGCACTAGCCAGAGACCCAGGAACCATTGTCATCACCTTGTTATGCAAAGCAAGATAGAGCTGAAACTTGGGAGCACCGAGTGGACTTAGCTGAGAGCAGCACTGTCTGCTATATTTTACCTTTATTTGTGCTATTACCATTTGTGCCTGCAGATTATTTCTTGTACCAATGACTAGAACTTTTTGTCCTCTACATGAATATCATATTAATTTTGCCTTAAGCTGGTGCTTTCATACTGTAAAGATTAACTGATTATCATTATTACCCTTATCACTGTGTCAAGTGCAGGATACGAAAGTATAGGTGAAAATGTGTGGCAGTGGAATGCTTATTGCAAGGTGGTATAGCCTGCAATATTAGCTTTTCTATGAAACCTGTATCTACTTAGGGTGTGATAATCCTATGCACATTATATCCAGCTAGTTAACTATAACTACCACTAAATGAGTTTTGCTATTCATCTGACACCAATGTTTGAACGTGAAATATTTGCGACTTCACCTGCCCGTAATTATGTAATTAGCCTAATGTTATAAGTCTGCTACAAACTAAATACATTCTTATCTTAGAGTACCCGTAGAAATAAAATTCATAAATTATAATGACGAATTTGAAATATTAAACTGATATCAATATGAAATTATACTAATGCAAAGGACCTTTCAATATGTAAATAATTTGAGTTAGTGAAAGACATTAAATATCTAAATTTGTTAATCTTTACAGTATGGATGCACAAACTTAAGGCAAATTGAAAAAGTTACACTAGTCGGTACAAGAAATAATCTGAAGCCACAAAACAAAGTAAAAGATTGTGTAAATCGCCGCTTTCAACCCAAGTTCACTCGGTGCTCCCAAGTTTCAGTTCTACCTTGGTGTGCATACCAAGGTGAACACAATGTTTTCCGGGCAGTGCTGAGGGGGAGAGCCCCCCATCAGCCCTCCTTTCAGGCACTGCCTGAGGGGAACACCTGGCCAGTTACGAAAACTTATATCGATGAATAATTTTTTGAAATGCAGTTGGGGACTTCGTCTCTGGCAAGTGCATCCATTTACATGAAGAGAAATATGATTCTTCTTTGCCCATAGAGCCCAGCCACTTTCCCTGAACCCAGCCTAGCACTGAATTTAATTTTCACTTAGATTATTTTGGGATTTTACTTTTACAAATTTCTCATCCTACACAATACAAGGCTGTGAGTACTATCATATGTATCAGGAATTTAAAACTCAAACACAAAATCAATGGACTTCTCAACATTTAAATTTGACAGCCTTAGAAATGTGAAAGTCGTCTTTCGGGGAAAGAAATGCCCACAGAGTCGAGAATGGGCCACTCGTGCACACACGAGAGGAAAATTTTTATTGTCATTGATAAGGCAGCCAAGCCATGGGAAAAGGCGAAGAATAAAATCCAGCAGACCACAGCCGCCGAGGGGGAGTGGAGGGGGACAGGCGCTCAGCCCAGCCAGCCTCCCGTTTCACTTCCATTTAACTCTCGTAGCAAAAAGCACATTCTTATTCAACTCTCCCAGACAATGAAATACTAACTAATCTACAACCTTGCGCTCAAAAATACTACTTTTGACTCACCTCCTGTCCGCTAACAGGCAAATAGTTGTTGATTCAAGGCCATGTCAATCAGCTGAGCGAGTAAACACAGAAGTAAACATGTCAATGTTGCCAAATTCACGGGAGAAATGTGGCACCGCTGCAGCACTCACTTTCCCCGCCACATTTAACCCTTTTGCTCTCACTCTCTTTCTCTCTTCCTCCTCCCCCTCTCTTTCTTTTAATTTTTCTCTCTTCCTTCCAGTCTCTCCTTTCTTTTCCCACATCCCTCTCTCTATCTCCATGATTTTATTATTATATATTTTCTATGTCACTATATAGGATACTTAGTATTACCATTACCGTTTCTTACATGTTACTATAACTTTATATGTGTGCTGAATACGAGGTCTCAGGCCGCATTCCTTAAAAGCTGTTTAAGGAATTGGTATGACTGGGCCAAGGCCTTATCATAATGTGTTCAAAGGTGAGGCTACTGCACATATAGTTGAGGCTACTGCACATATAGTTGAGGCTACTGCACATATAGTTGCCCACATTTCCAAATGGTACACCCTCATGGTGTGTGGACTAAATTTTCTGGCAATACATGCGTAGTGTCCAGTATTTTGTGACTGAAATGCTCTTGTTTTTATGGAAGTCTGGCGCCTGTTTTTTGGCAAATGATTTCACTATCTAAAATCAGCCATTGAAATGATATAATAAAATTCGAACACATTACAAAGTTTTGCCAATCAACATTATAGCTTGAAAGATAAGATGTTTTCTCTTAAAAAGTCCAATTGGAAAGGATTTAACAGGCAACTTTCGCGCAATCATGATAACCACACGCCACTGGCTTAGCCTCTATTAGGCACTGAAGGCCCGGGCCGACACTTTATCGCGAAAGATGAAAATGATGAAAGGCTAAAAACAATAAAAATCATGAGGGTATTAATAGGGTAGGGCTAGGTATCTCCAGACTGACGTATTATATTTTTAATGACAATTACTTCCGTATCCAAATTTGCTTTCTCATCTGTTTAATTTTCGACAACTATTAGAAGCCTCGTCACAACCGGCCGAGGCTTCCACTCAACGGCGTATCTACGGCCGAAAACGCCAAGGACTCACGGGCCACGCAGGTCCGCAGACTGCCTATAAGCAGGTACGATGGCTTTTGATCATGCATCAAAACCACTGCGATTTTCGTGGAAATTAATCCTGCCTATTCAAGACGCTCGACGCCGCAAGGTGGATGCAATTCGATCGCAAGTTTACCGCGAGTGTGAAATAACGGGTGCACCCACAACGTACGAAATGAACAGGACGACCCAGCACAGCTGAGTTATAGAAATTGTGTCTAGCCCGTGCGTTTCACTCATTTCCCTAATGAAAGGAAGCATATGTCTCTGCCTCACTTCAGAAACTAACACGCTCGTCTCTCCCTCACTCACGAAATCAATATACATGTCTTTCTCTTACCCATGAAAAGAACACACATGTCTCCCTCACTCACGAAGGGAACGCACGTCTCTCTCACCCATTAAAATAACGCACATGTCTCTCCCTCACCCATGAAAGGAACACACATATCTTTCTTTCATCCATGAAAGAAACACACACCTCTCTTCCTCACTCAAGAAAGTAATACACATGTCTCTCTCACTCGTAAAAAAGAAGCACATACATGTCCTTCTCTCACCCATGAAATGAACACACGTCTCCCTCACTCATGAAAAGAAGCACATGTCTCTCCCTCACTGACGAAAGGAACGCACATGCTTCTCCGTCACCCATGAAAAGAACAAATGTCTCTCCCTCACTCATGAAAGGAACACGCCTTTTTCTCACCTATGAAAGGAACATCCATGTACCTATATATATATATATATATATATATATATATATATATATATATATATATATATATATATATCGGCCATTTCGTATAAACAGACGCATATACACGGAAATGAATGCAAGTATGTCTATCTGTTTGATAGATATCTATTTTTCTCTGTCTACACGGTAGACATAGACGTCTAGATTGATAGATATGCAGTTATACTCTGTGTATATGCATTTCCTTGTAATTAAAATTTATTGGGTCGGGCCTCGAATAATTTCAACAAATTATATGTGAATGGAAAAACACTCTACCGTGTTGATACTATGGTAGAAAAATCCACAATGCACAAACTAGATTTACTGAAGAAAGTGAGACAACACTTTCGGAAGCTTCCTCTGAGGACAGAACAGTGCAATATAAGAGGGAGAGGAGGAGAAGCACTCGGGAAACACGGGGCAGGAAAACGGA
>NC_091562.1:44550669-44553169 GCF_042767895.1 Penaeus vannamei
ACGGTCTTAGTGCATCGGACATATTTTCTTTCTTATTTAGCATATGGTAGCCGCAAGAAAAGATATTCAGGAGTTGATGAATATTCATTGACATAAAAGAATATGAAATATACGACCATGTTTTTCATTTTCAAGATACTTCCTCTTTCTGTAAAATACTCAAGTTCCGGGTGAACTTGATAGGGTTGACATGATAATTTCGTCTACACCTACGCATATACTTCATTACATTTCATTGACAAATAGAAAGAAAAAAGTATATGACAAATAACAGTTGAAAGCGAGAAATTCCTATTTCAATAGACTGAACGAGATATACAGCCCACGTATTGGGAGTCGGTTCTTGGATTTTCACAATTCACCCTCCGTGGAAGCAGCGTTTCCGATGTGTACAATTTTCGTCTGCTATACGAACCAAAAAACGCGGTAAGGAAACACTGCGAACTAGCTGACCACAGTTCGCATTCTAGCGAACCGAAAGTTTGCCTGATCGAAATTTTATCTTTTATGGTTACTGTCAAAGACAAAATGCGATCACTGTTTGCTTGTATATCTTTATTTAACTTTTTTTTTATATGACATTCCTATAAACTTGCGCAACACATATATTTCAGCCAATTAAAAGAAATGGGAGTTCCTAATGCACAGCACTCAGCATTTCTTAACTTTCCAAAATTTTTCACATACTGATTAGTATAGGTAATTTTACTATTACATTTCATATTGCGTAATACAAATTGGGATATAAACGGACAAAATTCTTGATCGAGTGACAGTAAATATGCGAACTTATTCTAAATGTATTTCTTTTCCTTAGTCTAGATTTTAACATGGGCCTTGGGAGGAAATTCTCTATGCCTGGCTGGAACAAGACCTTAACAGACATTGGCTCGAACGTATGGATGCCGGTCCTCATAAGGCAAGATGTAAGCTCTGCAGGTCAACTTTTTTTTCTTCCCCTTTCCTTCTCTTCTTCATCACCTTCTTCTGTCCTCATTCTTTAGTGTGACACTTGTGATGAGAGGATGAAAGGCTGGCGTTGAGTTAGTCCTGCACGGCCTTCGTAGTTCGCTTGCTCTTTTCTCTTCAACATTTGCACTAACATACAATGTTGTACAACTTTTGACATCTAACATATTTTGTCCTAATCGTCAATTTATTTTTAAGCTTTTCACTACAATACTTTATCATAGTGCTTTTACTTATATGTCTTCATTGTTGTTGCTGTTAATGTCATTATTTTCATTATTACGAACTTAGTTTGCAGGTGAGTGAACATCACGATGATTTACAGAAAAAATACATATAAAAACGTAATTAAGACTGTAAAACTTTTTCCAAGTAGTATTTGTTAGAGTAGCAATTTTTATGAAAGTGAAACGCTAATATTACTATTAGAATATTATTCATCTTTTCGAGAAAGATTTTGCTTTCGAAGAGATAATACTTCGTTCCTAAATTTCATTCCATTAAGAAGAGCATTCTTTTTATTAGGAATCTTATATATTTCTGTGTTACTAATTGTAGCACATATAAGTTAAACAGTTTCATTATTCCACGAACTGGACAGTGCTATTTACAAACTCAGCTGATTAGCATTTACGGCTTGTAATTGGTCAAGGTTCCCTAAGTGCCGTCTCAAACAGCAGCTGTGATTGGCCACTGAAGATCCGACGCCGTGAGTGGTCTGTGGCGGTACAGGGTTCAAGGACTAAGGCGCTGGAAAAAAAAACGTTTGTGTATACACAGCTAAGTCCGAGATACGGCGCCCTCCGCGGGCCGTGACTTAATTCGCCGCAGGACAGTGAAGGCCTCCAGCGCGCTTTGAGTTTAAGGCTCTCTTGGGTATCCTGCCCCAGGAAGGAGAGGGGCAACCAAGCAGCCGGTTCACTTGCGAGAGGGAGCTGAAGGTCCTGAAAACGGTGGCTGGTTGCCGCCTCAACAAGGACAAACATTTTCTGGAGGGCCACCTCACAAGAGGGAGGCTCTTCAGTATGTGATAATCTTAATGACATGACCCATGATTAATGTCATAGCGTGGGTGGACGCTAACCTAACCTTTAAGATATGGACATATTTAAAATAAGAACACATCCTTCAAAAACTGTCATAAATTTCACTTAAGGGGGTTGGCACTGGCACTATTTCCGTGGTTCTTTCACCTTCCAAAAATCAATACTGTCAAATGATTCCCTCCACCTAACCTAACCTTACCAATGTCGAAATTTTTCAAAGGTCCAAAAATGAACTGTCAAATGTCTGGTTTTCCGCTCCACCTAAACTAACCTAACCAATGTCCCAATTTTTTAAAGGTCCAAAAATCAATACTGTCAAATGTCTGATTTTTCCCTCCACCTAACCTAACCTAACCTTAGCAATGTCCAAATTTTCCAAAGATTTAAATATTAAAACTCAACTGATATTCCCTCCACCTAACCAATGTCCAAAATTTTCCTATGTCCAAAAATAAAAACTCAACTGTCTGATTTCCCCTCCACCT
>NC_091562.1:44555669-44565669 GCF_042767895.1 Penaeus vannamei
CTCCTAGCTTCTGTGCCTCTTCCTCACCCTCTTCTAGCTTCTGTGCCTCTTCCTCTCCCTCTCCCTCTCCTAGCTTCTGTGCCTCTTCCTCTCCCTCTCCTAGCTTCTGTGCCCCTTGATTTTCCTCTCCTCCCTAGCCTAGCCTGGCATCCATTTTTTTCCTTGTTACTTCAGCAGTTCTTTACTCTTGTTTTCTTATTCTATACTGTCTCCTTTGTCCCCCAAGTAACTTTCTCCCTCCTGTATCTTTGCCTTGTACTTCATGTTTTGTCACAGAATGCCTAGACCCTAAGCATCCTTGCTTATCTAGTGATGGGCTTTTCTTTACTTTTCCTACCTTCTTCTTCTATTCCTTTTCCTTTGCCCTAAACCTCATTCCTGCTTCTTTTCCCTTAGCCTAGCCCTTCCTTATTCTATATCCTGCCCTATTCCTGGCCTACGGAAAATTATGAAGATCCTGGAGGACATGGAACACATGGATCAGCTGGCACTTCTCATCCCTTATGCCTTGCCCTTTTAGCTTTTCCTCTGGCAGTAATTGTATGGAATTTTCATTTTTAAAGTAATCATTTTAATCCTGAATTCTTAATTTACGTTTCTTTTTAATTATTATTGTCGGGCATTTTAGAAATCTTTTTGTTTTCCAAAGAGCCGCCTTTTTTTAATTCGTTCTTTTAATCTAATTTGCTTATAGTAAGGTCTTAGCTTTTACCTTTTATATATTTTAATTTGTCTTCCTTGTTCATTTCCGGAAACTGTGATTCACAAGCTAGATGGAGCATTTGTCTGCCCGTTTGTTTGTTTGTTTACGTTGACGATTTTTTTTTGTTTCTGGCATAATTCTCCTTTTATTTTTAGATGTTGGGCATTTATTTTCTATTTTATGTTGTATGATATTCTATCGATTCTTTATCCATTTTATGTAACTGGCAGGATTTTTGTGTTTGTGATATATTTGCCATATATATATATATATATATATATATATATATATATATATATATATATATATATATATATATATATATATATATATATAATTATTTTTCTTAATTATTTGTGATTTTTAAAATCAAGATTTGCTTTTTATTGTATTTTCGCAGTACAGACGTAGTATACCTTCCTGACCCCCTACCGGGGGCAAGCCCTCGGACACCCTTCCCTGAGGTATTTCCCTACCGGGGGCAAGCCCCCGGACCCCCTTCCCTGAGGGTATTTCGGCGTACAGACGTAGTATACCTTCGTAAGCCCCTACCGGAGGCAAGCCCCCGGACCCCATTCCCTGGGGTATTTCCCTACTGGGGGCAAGCCCCCGAACCCCATTCCCTGGGGTATTTCCCTACCGGGGGCAAGCCCCCGGACCCCCTTCCCTGAGGGTATTTCGGCGTACAGACGTAGTATACCTTCCTAAGCCCCTACCGGAGGCAAGCCCCAGGACCCCATTCCCTGGGGTATTTCCTTACCGGGGGAAAGCCCCCGGACCCCATTCCCTGAGGGTATTTTAGCGTACAGACGTAGTATACCTTCCTAACACCCTACCGGAGGCAAGCCCCGGACCCCCTTCCCTGGGGTATTTCCCTACCGGGGGCAAGCCCCCGTACCCCCTTCCCTGAGAGTATTTCACCGTACAGACGTAGTATACCTTCCTAAGCCCCTACCGGGGGCAAGCCCCCGGACCCCCATCCCTAGGGTATATCCCTACCGGGGGCAAGACCCCGGACCCCCTTCCCTGGGGTATTTCCAAACCGGGGGCAAGCCCCCGGACCCCCTTCCCTGAGGGTATTTCGCCGTACAGACGTAGTATACCTTCCTAAGCCCCTACCGGAGGCAAGCCCCCGGACCCCATTCCCTGGGGGTATTTCCTTACCGGGGTCAAGCCCCCGGACCCCCTTCCTTGAGGGTATTTCGCCGTACAGACATAGTATACCATCCTAACCCCCTACCAGGGGAAAGCCCCCGGACCCCCTTCCCTGGGGAATTTCCCTACCGGGGGCAATCCCCCGGACTCCCTTCCCTGAGGGTATTTCGCCGTACAGACGTAGTATACCTTCCTAACCCCCTACCGGGGGCAAGCCCCCGGACCCCCTTCCCTGGGGTATTTCCCTACCGGGGGCAAGCCCCCGGACCCCCTTCCCTGGGGTATTTCCCTTCCGGGGGCAAGCCCCCGGACCCCCTTCCCTGGGGTATTTCCCAACCGGGGGCAAACCCCCGGACCCCCTTCCCTGAGGGTATTTCGCCGTACAGACGTATACCTTCCTAAGCCCCTACCGGAAGCAAGCCCCGGACCCCATTCCCTGGGGGTATTTCCTTACCGGGGGCAAGCCCCCGGACCCCCTTCCTTGAGGGTATTTCGCCGTACAGACATAGTATACCATCCTAACCCCCTACCGGGGGCAAGCCCCCGGACCCCCTTCCCTGGGGTATTTCCCTACCGGGGGCAATCCCCCGGACTCCCTTCCCTGAGGGTATTTCGCCGTACAGACGTAGTATACCTTCCTAAACTCCAACCGGGGGCAAGCCCCCGGACCCCTTTCCCTGGGGTATTTCCCTACCGGGGGCAAGTCCCCGGACCCCCTTCCCTGAGGGTATTTCGGCGTACAGAGGTAGTATACCTTCCTAAGCCCCTACCGGGGGCAAGCCCCCGGACCCCATTCCCTGGGGGTATTTCCTTACCGGGGGCAAGCCCCCGGACCCCCTTCCCTGAGGGTATTTCGGCGTACAGACGTAGTATACCATCCTAAGCCCCTACCGGGGGCAAGCCCCAAGACCCGCTTCCCTGGGGGTATTTCCCTACTGGGGGCAAGCCCCCGGACCCCCTTCCCTGAGAGTATTTCGCCGTACAGACGTAGTATACCTTCCTAAGCCCCTACCGGAGGCAAGACCCCGGACCCCATTCCCTGGGGGTATTTCCTTATCGGGGGCAAGCCCCCGGACCCCCTTCCCTGAGGGTATTTCGCCGGACAGACGTAGTATACCATCCTAAGCCCCTACCGGGGGCAAGTCCCCGGACCCCCTTCCCTGGGGTATTTCCCGACCGGGGGCAAGCCCCCGGATCCCCTTCCCTGAGGGTATTTCGCCGTACAGAAGTAGTATACCTTCCTAAAACCCTACCGGGGGCAAGCCCTCGGACACCCTTCCCTGAGGTATATCCCTACCGAGGGCAAGCCCCCGGACCCCCTTCCCTGAGGGTATTTCGGCGTACAGACGTAGTATACCTTCCTAAGCCCCTACCGGAGGCAAGCCCCCGAACCCCATTCCCTGGGGTATTTCCCTACCGGGGGTAAGCCCCTGGACCCCCTTCCCTGAAGGTATTTCGGCGTACAGACGTAGTATACCATCCTAAGCTCCTACCGGGGGCAAGCCCCCGGACCCCATTCCCTGGGGTATTTCCCTACCGGGGGCAAGCCCCCGGACCCCCTTCCCTGGGGTATTTCCCTACCGGGGGCAAGCCCCCGGACCCCCTTCACTGAGGGTATTTCGCCGTACAGACGTAGTATACCTTCCTAAGCCCCTACCGGAGGCAAGACCCCGGCCCCCATTCCCTGGGTTATTTCCTTACCGGGGGCAAGCCCCCGGACCCCCTTCCCTGAGGGTATTTCGGCGTACAGACGTAGTATACCTTCCTAAGCCCCTACCGGAGGCAAGCCCCCGGACCCCATTCCCTGGGGTATTTCTCTACTGGGGGCAAGCCCCCGAACTCCATTCCCTGGGGTATTTCCCTACCGGGGGTAAGCCCCTGGACCCCCTTCCCTGAAGGTATTTCGGCGTACAGACGTAGTATACCATCCTAAGCCCCTACCGGGGGCAAGCCCCCGGACCCCCTTCCCTGGGGTATTTCCCTATCGGGGGCAAGCCCCCGGACCCCCTTCCCTGCGGTATTTCCCTACCAGGGGAAAGCCCCCAAACCCCCTTCCCTGAGGGTATTTCGCCGTACAGACGTAGTATACCTTCCTAAGCCCCTACCGGAGGCAAGCCCCCGGACCCCATTCCCTGGGGTATTTCCTTACCGGGGGCAAGCCCCCGGACCCCCTTCCCTGAGGGTATTTCGCCGTACAGACGTAGTATACTTTCCTAAGCCCGTACCGGGGGCGAGCCCCCGGACCCCCTTCCCTGGGGTATTTCCCTACCGGGGGCAAGCCTCCGTAACCCCTTCCCTGAGGGTATTTCGCCGTACAGACGAAGTATATCTTCCTAACCCCCTACCGGGGGCAAGCCCCCGGACCCCGTTCCCTGGGGTATTTCCCTACCGGGGCAAGCCCCCGGACCCCCTTCACTGAGGGTATTTCGGCGTCCAGACGTAGTATATCTTTTTTAAACACCTACCGGGGGCAAGCCCCCGGACCCCCTTCCCTGGGGTATTTCCCTACTGGGGGCAAGCCCGCGGACCCCTTTCCCTGGGGTATTTCCCTACCGGGGGCAAGCCCCCGGAACCCCTTCCCTGAGGGTATTTCGGCGTACAGACGTAGTATACCTTCCTAACCCCCTACCGGGGGCAATCCCACGGACCCCCTTCCCTGGGGTATTTCCCTACCGGGGGCAAGCCCCCGGACCCCCTTCCCTGAGGGTATTTCGCCGTACAGACGGAGTATATTTTTCTAACCCCCTACCGGGGGCAAGCCCCCGGACCCCCTTCCCTAGGGTATATCCCTAACGGGGCAAGCCCCCGGACCCCCTTCCCTGGGGTATCTCCCTACCGGGGGAAAGCCCCCGGACCCCCTTCCCTGAGGGTATTTCGGCGTGCAGACGTAGTATACCTTCCTAACCCCCTACCGGGGGCAAGCCCCCGGACCCCCTTCCCTAGGGTATTTCCCTACCGGGGGCAAGCCCCCGGACCCCCTTCCCTGAGGGTATTTCGGCGTGCAGACGTAGTATACCTTCCTAAGCCCCTACCGGAGGCAAGCCCCCGGACCCCCTTCCCTGGGGTATTTCCCTACCGGGGGCAAGCCCCCGGACCCCCTTCCCTGAGGGTATTTCGGCTTACAGACGTAGTATACCTTCCTAAGCCCCCGGACCCCTTTCCCTGGGGTATTTCCCTACCGGGGGCAAGCCCCCGGACCCCCTTCCCTGAGGGTATTTCGGCGTACAGACGTAGTATACCTTCCTAACCCCCTACCGGGGGCAAGCCCCCGGACCCCCTTCCCTGGGGTATTTCCCTACCGGGGGCAAGCCCCCGGACCCCCTTCCCTGAGGGTATTTCGGCGTACAGACGTAGTATACTTTCCTAACCCCCTACCGGAGGCAAACCCCCGGACCCCCTTCCCTGAGGGTATTTCGCCGTACAGACGTAGTATACCTTCCTAAGCCCCTACCGGAGGCAAACCCCCGGACCCCCTTCCCTGAGGGTATTTCGCCGTACAGACGTAGTATACCTTCCTAAGCCCCTACCGGAGGCAAGCCCCCGGACCCCCTTCCCTGGGGTATTTCCCTACCGGGGGCAAGCCCCCGGACCCCCTTCCCTGAGGGTATTTCGGCGTACAGACGTAGTATACCTTCCTAACCCCCTACCGGGGGCAAGCCCCCGGACCCCCTTCCCTGAGGGTATTTCGGCGTACAGACGTAGTATATCTTTTTAAACCCCTACCGGGGGCAAGCCCCCGGACCCCCTTCCCTGGGGTATTTCCCTACCGGGGGCAAGCCCCCGGACCCCCTTCCCTGAGGGTATTTCGGCGTACAGACGTAGTATATCTTTTTAAACCCCTACCGGGGGCAAGCCCCCGGACCCCCTTCCCTAGGGTATTTCCCTACCGGGGCAAGCCCCCGGACCCCCTTCCCTGAGGGTATTTCGGCGTACACACGTAGTATACCTTCTTAACCCCCTACCGGGGGCAAGCCCCCGGACCCATTTCCCTGGGGTATTTCCCTACCGGGGGCAAGCCCCCGGAACCCCTTCCCTGAGGGTATTTCGCCGTACAGACGTAGTATATCTTCCTAACCCCCACCGGGGGCAAGCCCCCGGACCCCCTTCCCTGGGGTATTTCCCTACCGGGGGCAAGCCCCCGGACCCCCTTCCCTGAGGGTATTTCGGCGTACAGACGTAGTATATCTTTTTAAACCCCTACCGGGGGCAAGCCCCCGGACCCCCTTCCCTAGGGTATTTCCCTACCGGGGCAAGCCCCCGGACCCCCTTCCCTGGGGTATTTCCCTACCGGGGGCAAGCCCCCGGACCCCCTTCCCTGAGGGTATTTCGCCGTACAGACGTAGTATACCTTCCTAAGCCCCTACCGGAGGCAAGCCCCCGGACCCCCTTCCCTGGGGTATTTCCCTACCGGGGGCAAGCCCCCGGACCCCCTTCCCTGAGGGTATTTCGGCGTACAGACGTAGTATACCTTCCTAAGCCCCTACCGGGGGCAAGCCCCCGGACCCCCTTCCCTGGGGTATTTCCCTACCGGGGGCAAGCCCCCGGACCCCCTTCCCTGAGGGTATTTCGCCGTACAGACGTAGTATACTTTCCTAACCCCCTACCGGGGGCAAGCCCCCGGACCCCCTTCCCTAGGGTATTTCCCTACCGGGGCAAGCCCCCGGACCCCCTTCCCTGGGGTATTTCCCTACCGGGGGCAAGCCCCCGGACCCCCTTCCCTGAGGGTATTTCGGCGTACAGACGTAGTATACCTTCCTAACCCCCTACCGGGGGCAAGCCCCCGGACCCCCTTCCCTGGGGTATTTCCCTACCGGGGGCAAGCACTGAAAAGTTGCACAATTTTCGCCTTGTAAAGTGTGTCAGTGATGTGCTGGATATGTGTGAAGTGTATGAGTCTTTAATTGCCAATGCCTTACAACCAAGCGTCAGCACGCGGGCACTGAGAATGAAAGAAAATGGCCAGTTGCCTAGCAACCGGAACCCAGACACGACGGCGCCAGATGAGGTGAGAAGTTGCAAGACGTGCAGCCGGCATTAGTGCGCGGGTGGCGACGAATGCACGGCTACCTCGTCCCTCTACAGCAAATGTGGACGTGTAGGCTCCAGGGCGAGAAAACGCCGCAATTCTGGACTACGTATTGTAAATCGCACTGTCACATGTGCTTATACAAGCCCAATGTCACGTCAAGACACAGCTCGCATCAGTATAGGCTTAAAGCCACTCTCAAGTAGGAAGTTAGTTTTGTCGGAAATTTTCAATTCTTTTTCCGGAAAATGTGGCGGCAGTCTATTTTCTTGTGTGTGCTTGTTAATTATTAGCGTTTTGAATCAAATATCGCTCAATTATCTTAGTTTAGATTTTCCATTCAAATACTTTACCGCAGTATTTTATTCATCTTACATAACATTCCTGTATGTGTCCAGAATTCCACTGGTCAGTGGGGGGGATTCTGCCAGAAGAGCCCAAGAAAATTTCCGCACTTGTGAATGGCCTCAGTGCCACACTTGGCAGTCGTAGTTTTCTGGCCAGAGAGATAGAGAAGCCTGTGTGTGAAAAAGTTGGGAAGACAATAGAATGGGAGGCATACTTACTACACACAGTTCTATTTCTCATTCTTCTCATTGTTTTTAATATTAACTGTTTTTCATTCTATAAAGAGTTAATTTTCGGTTGCCATTAAATTTCGTTCTCTCTTTTCTTTTTTTCCTCCCTTGACCGTATTTCTTACTTATTTTTTTCGTTTTCCCTTTTTTATGGTGCACAAATAATATAACTTTTCTCTCCCCCACAGTTTTATCCAAATTATATTATGAATTTTTGAATGTGTATAAAAAGCTTTCACTATCTTTAATATATTTTTTATATTCGTAATTACTAACTCTTTTTGTCTTTTACAATCTTCCTTTCTTCTTTCTCTTGGTCTGTATCATATTATTGTCCATTTAATCAGAAATCTTTCCATTATTTTTGTCTTTTTGCGTCTTTATGCATATGAAATTTCTTTTGCTTTTTTTCTGATTTCCTAGTTCTCAGTTATATTTTCTCCCTTTCTTACCCCACAAACCTAGTTTTCTCTCTGTTCCCGTTAACTCTTTATTTTCCGTGTAAATATATTTTCACCCCCTGTTTATTTGTTCTCTCTACTTATTCTCTCTTTCTCGCTCTCTCATTTCTCTTCCTTTAACGCTTTTACGCGTATGAGAGAAAAGAAGGAGAGAATATCCAAGGGGGGGGGGCATAAGACTTTGAGAAAATAACTGATGGCGGATTTTCTTGTTTCTGATCCTCATTTATCCTGTTTCGTGTCTGATGTTCTTATCATGTTCCTCTCCCATAACACCCATATTTTCTATAATAATCCATGTACTTCTTATTTTCTTTTCATTCACAGTTACGATTTCTTAACTCTTTCTCTCATTCATTTTCTCTATCCTTTGCTAGGGGATTGTATCATATATTTCCTTAGTCATTCATATATATATATATATATATATATATATATATATATATATATATATATATATATATATATATATGACCCCTTTCTTCCCCTTTTCTTTTCTTGTCCTTGTTTCACATTATTTTTAGCGGATCTTTTTATTTTGTCATTTCAATCGTAAGTGTTGATATTTTCTAGCTCTTCTCTTCTTTATCATTCCTACACTGACCATTTTTTTATCTACTTCCTTTTGTTGTTTTTTGTTTCTTTTCTCCTATTTGTATTAATCTTCATATTTTTCTTTGTACCTTAGTTTTATCTATCTATCTATCTATCTATCTATCTATCTATATATATATATATATATATATATATATATATATATATATATATATATATAATTTTTTTATTATTATTATTATTTTTAAAGTTGGACTTTCCATTCTGCCTTTCTCTCTTTTCTGAAATATTTGTATTTTCCCTTTTCATCATTTTTGTCATTTTTCTTATTCCATTCACTCTACATTCATTATTTCTATTGCCTTTCTATAGTGCTTTTCGTTGTATATTAGAGAGGGAGAAAGAGATAGATAGATAGATAGATAGATAGATAGATAGATAGATAGATAGATAGATAGATAGATAGATAGATAGATAGATAGATAGGTAGATAGATAGAGAGATAGAGAGAGAGAAAGAGAGAGAGAAAGAGAGAGAGAAAGAGAGAAAGAAAGAGAGAGAGAAAGAGAAAGAGAAAGAGGAAGAGAGGGAGAGAAAGAGAGAGAAAGAGAGAGAGAGTGAAAGAGAGAGACGGGAGACCTTTATTAACATATCTGATTCTAGTTTTCTTTTGTTTGCATTTATTTAATTGTTTTTGAATAACATCTTTTCCATTATTTGGATATTTTCTTTGTTTTCAACCTTTTTTGTTGATATTTTCTCTCCTTTATTTGTTTATTCTGGCAAGAAAAAAAAAAATTATAATTTAACATTTTTTGTTCACGCCTGTGACAGAAGAATTGAAAGAGTTTACTTTTTGTATAAAGCCTTGTTTTCAATATGAGGATTTCATGTTGTATTAATTTTTACTGTTAGTGTTATCTAGCTTATTTCATGTATACATACGAATATGAGGACACACGTAAGCAAAGTAATTTGTTTTTTGACATGTAGCTGGGGAACTGGGCCATATTCGGGTATCCCCTGAAGAAAGTGGCTTAGGCTGCATGTTTAGCCATCCAAGTGTATGTATGGTGTATTTTTGAAATGTTGTTTATTGATTAAGTGGTCGTAAGTGTGTTTGTAATAGTTAGAAGCGTATCTGTGTTTGTGTGTGTGTGGTATTTTCCTTTGGTGGCAGAGTTGGTGGGTTGTGCGTGTGTTGACGTAGTTGGAAGAATGTGTGTGTGTGGTAATTGTGTTTTTTTTTTCGTGGCAGTTGTAGGTGTGTATCCGTGTGTGTGTTATTTATATTTGTGTTCTTTGTTCCTTTTCCCCCTTCCCTCCTCTCTCTGGTGCAGCGGTTTTGTGGTTTTGTAGCAATGTTGGTTTTGGTGCATTGAATGGGTTGTTTTGTGAGTAAATGGTAAGGGCGTGCATTGGTTGCATAGAGGGTTTTATTTTGTTTTTGGTAAAAGAGACAGCATGAGACGGCAAAGAATGTGGATTGTAATAAATGTGATTTTTTTGCAAATGTGCAAAT
>NC_091563.1:0-2500 GCF_042767895.1 Penaeus vannamei
TCCTAAAATTACAACAAACCCTACCCGGGAGGATGACCTATAGAATCCCTATAAAGGGATCCCCCATTGTGTTGTCCCTGCTGATCCCTCCTCACAAGAGGGTGCACGGTAGTATGCAGGGAAGATAGCCACAGCCTGCCGCTGACCATGCGAGTGCCCGCGGGGTAGGCGGGGCGAGGTGTGAAATTAAGTAACACCCCCCCTGGGATTTAAAGTTGGCTATTCGTGGTCCATAGCCCATCCCCTAGGGGTTAACTAGCTCCCCTAGTAAGCATGGCTCGATCGAGAGCCTCCTACCTTTTGTCGGGTCGTCATGGCTCGGTTGGTAAGGCTCTTACTTACCAACACTGTGGTCTGGGGTTCGAAACCCCCTCGGGTCGTCCCCGAGTTTCAACCCGGAAACGCATACTAGGTCCTCGTGTGTCCTTCACCATGCCCCTTGGAGTGGGTTTGGAGAAGCGGTGACAGCGCATGGGGTTGCGACATCCTAAAATTACAACAAACCCTACCCGGGAGGATGACCTATAGAATCCCTATAAAGGGATCCCCCATTGTGTTGTCCCTGCTGATCCCTCCTCACAAGAGGGTGCACGGTAGTATGCAGGGAAGATAGCCACAGCCTGCCGCTGACCATGCGAGTGCCCGCGGGGTAGGCGGGGCGAGGTGTGAAATTAAGTAACACCCCCCCTGGGATTTAAAGTTGGCTATTCGTGGTCCATAGCCCATCCCCTAGGGGTTAACTAGCTCCCCTAGTAAGCATGGCTCGATCGAGAGCCTCCTACCTTTTGTCGGGTCGTCATGGCTCGGTTGGTAAGGCTCTTACTTACCAACACTGTGGTCTGGGGTTCGAAACCCCCTCGGGTCGTCCCCGAGTTTCAACCCGGAAACGCATACTAGGTCCTCGTGTGTCCTTCACCATGCCCCTTGGAGTGGGTTTGGAGAAGCGGTGACAGCGCATGGGGTTGCGACATCCTAAAATTACAACAAACCCTACCCGGGAGGATGACCTATAGAATCCCTATAAAGGGATCCCCCATTGTGTTGTCCCTGCTGATCCCTCCTCACAAGAGGGTGCACGGTAGTATGCAGGGAAGATAGCCACAGCCTGCCGCTGACCATGCGAGTGCCCGCGGGGTAGGCGGGGCGAGGTGTGAAATTAAGTAACACCCCCCCTGGGATTTAAAGTTGGCTATTCGTGGTCCATAGCCCATCCCCTAGGGGTTAACTAGCTCCCCTAGTAAGCATGGCTCGATCGAGAGCCTCCTACCTTTTGTCGGGTCGTCATGGCTCGGTTGGTAAGGCTCTTACTTACCAACACTGTGGTCTGGGGTTCGAAACCCCCTCGGGTCGTCCCCGAGTTTCAACCCGGAAACGCATACTAGGTCCTCGTGTGTCCTTCACCATGCCCCTTGGAGTGGGTTTGGAGAAGCGGTGACAGCGCATGGGGTTGCGACATCCTAAAATTACAACAAACCCTACCCGGGAGGATGACCTATAGAATCCCTATAAAGGGATCCCCCATTGTGTTGTCCCTGCTGATCCCTCCTCACAAGAGGGTGCACGGTAGTATGCAGGGAAGATAGCCACAGCCTGCCGCTGACCATGCGAGTGCCCGCGGGGTAGGCGGGGCGAGGTGTGAAATTAAGTAACACCCCCCCTGGGATTTAAAGTTGGCTATTCGTGGTCCATAGCCCATCCCCTAGGGGTTAACTAGCTCCCCTAGTAAGCATGGCTCGATCGAGAGCCTCCTACCTTTTGTCGGGTCGTCATGGCTCGGTTGGTAAGGCTCTTACTTACCAACACTGTGGTCTGGGGTTCGAAACCCCCTCGGGTCGTCCCCGAGTTTCAACCCGGAAACGCATACTAGGTCCTCGTGTGTCCTTCACCATGCCCCTTGGAGTGGGTTTGGAGAAGCGGTGACAGCGCATGGGGTTGCGACATCCTAAAATTACAACAAACCCTACCCGGGAGGATGACCTATAGAATCCCTATAAAGGGATCCCCCATTGTGTTGTCCCTGCTGATCCCTCCTCACAAGAGGGTGCACGGTAGTATGCAGGGAAGATAGCCACAGCCTGCCGCTGACCATGCGAGTGCCCGCGGGGTAGGCGGGGCGAGGTGTGAAATTAAGTAACACCCCCCCTGGGATTTAAAGTTGGCTATTCGTGGTCCATAGCCCATCCCCTAGGGGTTAACTAGCTCCCCTAGTAAGCATGGCTCGATCGAGAGCCTCCTACCTTTTGTCGGGTCGTCATGGCTCGGTTGGTAAGGCTCTTACTTACCAACACTGTGGTCTGGGGTTCGAAACCCCCTCGGGTCGTCCCCGAGTTTCAACCCGGAAACGCATACTAGGTCCTCGTGTGTCCTTCACCATGCCCCTTGGAGTGGGTTTGGAGAAGCGGTGACAGCGCATGGGGTTGCGACATCCTAAAATTACAACAAACCCTACCCGGGAGGATGACCTATAGAATCCCTATAAAGGGATCCCCCATTGTGTTGT
>NC_091563.1:7500-30000 GCF_042767895.1 Penaeus vannamei
CTAACCTAACCTAACCTAACCTAACCTAACCTAACCTAACCTAACCTAACCTAACCTAACCTAACCTAACCTAACCTAACCTAACCTAACCTAACCTAACCTAACCTAACCTAACCTAACCTAACCTAACCTAACCTAACCTAACCTAACCTAACCTAACCTAACCTAACCTAACCTAACCTAACCTAACCTAACCTAACCTAACCTAACCTAACCTAACCTAACCTAACCTAACCTAACCTAACCTAACCTAACCTAACCTAACCTAACCTAACCTAACCTAACCTAACCTAACCTAACCTAACCTAACCTAACCTAACCTAACCTAACCTAACCTAACCTAACCTAACCTAACCTAACCTAACCTAACCTAACCTAACCTAACCTAACCTAACCTAACCTAACCTAACCTAACCTAACCTAACCTAACCTAACCTAACCTAACCTAACCTAACCTAACCTAACCTAACCTAACCTAACCTAACCTAACCTAACCTAACCTAACCTAACCTAACCTAACCTAACCTAACCTAACCTAACCTAACCTAACCTAACCTAACCTAACCTAACCTAACCTAACCTAACCTAACCTAACCTAACCTAACCTAACCTAACCTAACCTAACCTAACCTAACCTAACCTAACCTAACCTAACCTAACCTAACCTAACCTAACCTAACCTAACCTAACCTAACCTAACCTAACCTAACCTAACCTAACCTAACCTAACCTAACCTAACCTAACCTAACCTAACCTAACCTAACCTAACCTAACCTAACCTAACCTAACCTAACCTAACCTAACCTAACCTAACCTAACCTAACCTAACCTAACCTAACCTAACCTAACCTAACCTAACCTAACCTAACCTAACCTAACCTAACCTAACCTAACCTAACCTAACCTAACCTAACCTAACCTAACCTAACCTAACCTAACCTAACCTAACCTAACCTAACCTAACCTAACCTAACCTAACCTAACCTAACCTAACCTAACCTAACCTAACCTAACCTAACCTAACCTAACCTAACCTAACCTAACCTAACCTAACCTAACCTAACCTAACCTAACCTAACCTAACCTAACCTAACCTAACCTAACCTAACCTAACCTAACCTAACCTAACCTAACCTAACCTAACCTAACCTAACCTAACCTAACCTAACCTAACCTAACCTAACCTAACCTAACCTAACCTAACCTAACCTAACCTAACCTAACCTAACCTAACCTAACCTAACCTAACCTAACCTAACCTAACCTAACCTAACCTAACCTAACCTAACCTAACCTAACCTAACCTAACCTAACCTAACCTAACCTAACCTAACCTAACCTAACCTAACCTAACCTAACCTAACCTAACCTAACCTAACCTAACCTAACCTAACCTAACCTAACCTAACCTAACCTAACCTAACCTAACCTAACCTAACCTAACCTAACCTAACCTAACCTAACCTAACCTAACCTAACCTAACCTAACCTAACCTAACCTAACCTAACCTAACCTAACCTAACCTAACCTAACCTAACCTAACCTAACCTAACCTAACCTAACCTAACCTAACCTAACCTAACCTAACCTAACCTAACCTAACCTAACCTAACCTAACCTAACCTAACCTAACCTAACCTAACCTAACCTAACCTAACCTAACCTAACCTAACCTAACCTAACCTAACCTAACCTAACCTAACCTAACCTAACCTAACCTAACCTAACCTAACCTAACCTAACCTAACCTAACCTAACCTAACCTAACCTAACCTAACCTAACCTAACCTAACCTAACCTAACCTAACCTAACCTAACCTAACCTAACCTAACCTAACCTAACCTAACCTAACCTAACCTAACCTAACCTAACCTAACCTAACCTAACCTAACCTAACCTAACCTAACCTAACCTAACCTAACCTAACCTAACCTAACCTAACCTAACCTAACCTAACCTAACCTAACCTAACCTAACCTAACCTAACCTAACCTAACCTAACCTAACCTAACCTAACCTAACCTAACCTAACCTAACCTAACCTAACCTAACCTAACCTAACCTAACCTAACCTAACCTACACTAAACTAATTTAATCTATACATAATTTAAGTTAGCGAAATCTAAACTATTCTCTCCTAAAATAACCCAAACGAGTCTCTGACCGAGGATTATTTTATTCAATTATTTTATATAAGAAATGCTTATTTAATAAACCTAACTCTCTTTGACTGAGGACTACTTTTTTAAACATTTTCATGCAAGCAGGGTATTTTGATTGAACCTACATATCTTGGACTGAGGACTTGCTGTTTTTGACCCTCTTTTTCCATGCAAGAAGGGCATATCTCCTCAATAGAAATTATGAATTTTTACTTGATTTCATTTTCTCTGACTGAGGACTTGCTGTTTTTGACCCTCTTTTTCCATGCAAGAAGGGCATATCTCCTCAATAGAAATTATGAATTTTTACTTGATTTCATTTTCTCTGACTGAGGACTTGCTGTTTTTCACTCCTTGCCGCTCTAACTGCTCATTCTCATACCAAACTTATTACAATTACTATTCATGGACCTACCTAATAAAACACCCAAACTATTATTCTCTAAATTCCATTCTCAAAATAAAACTCCCACAATCTCTCTACCTTTCCTTCTGCAAAACACTCACACTCAGTACACTCCTTTTACCTCTTTTGCCTTTCTCTTCAAAACCCTCGCAGTACCTTCTCAACAAACTAACATCAATAAAACCCACAACTCAAACCAACTACCAAACTACACCACATAAACAACCACACGACTCTACTGGATTGGGGGGACAGGCTAAACTAAAGGGAATCCAGGCACACACAGATATTACATTTACAATTACACAATTCATTTTAACTACATTTACTACAATCCACATTATTGTACCTCACATAAAGTCTCTCTTACTCAAAACAAATTAAACCCTCTGTGCAACACATCCACGCCCTCAAAATTCAATGCCAAAACATGCCATTCAACGGACCAAAACCAACATTGCTAAGCCACCACCTTACCGCTGCGCCAGAGAGAGAGGTGGGGGGTGGGGGGAGAGATAAAATTACAAATAACAGACAGACGGATACACACCTACAACTAGGAGGGAGCCAAAAATAAATAAATAAATAAATAAAAAAAATACAATTACGAGAGAGAGAGAGAGAGAGAGAGAGAGAGAGAGAGACACTCTTGGAACTACGTCCGGACACGCACTACGAACCAACTGTGCCACGGACGGAAATACCACACACACACACTCACACAAACACAGATACGCAAGAACTCATACAAACACACTTACCTAAACTGTATCACTAAACAACATTTGGAAAATACACCATACATACATTTGGATGCCTACACATGCCGCCTAAGGCAAATCACACTACTCAATATGGGCCCATTCCCCAGCTACATGCCAAAAAACAAATTAGTATGCTTACGTATGTCCTCATATTCTTATGTATACATGAAAATACCTAGATAACACTAACAATAAAATGGAATACAACATAAAATCATCATATTGAAAACAATGATTTATACAAAAAGTCGACTCTTTCAATTCTTCTTCGATTTCTTTTTTTTCTTTTTTTTCTTTTTTTTTCTTGTATAAATCTACAACAATAGTGGAATTCAATCATTCACTTTTATCGACGTTATCCAGAAAATAGAGAAAGAGAGACAGAGTGGAGGAAGTGAGGGACAGAAAAAGTGAAAGAAAGAGGGAGGGTGAGAGGGATAAAGAGAGAGACAGAGAGACAGAGAGGGAGGGGGGGATGAGAATAGCATAATACATAGTCCTGCAATGGCAATGTAGCATGCAAGCTTAACACCACGTGAGTGCTTCCTCGTGAAGCATGGCCCACTGCCAAGGTGGGAACACCCCACAAGGAAGCACTCATGTGGTGGGGGAGGGAGGGATGGAGATAAAATATGAGAGAGAGAGAGAGAGAGAGAGAGAGAGAGAGAGAGAGAGAGAGAGAGAGAGAGAGAGAGAGATACAGAGAGAGAGAGAGAGAGAGAGAGAGAGAAGAGAGAGAGAGCCAGACAGACAGACAGAGAGAGAGAAGAGAGAGAGAGAGAGAGAGAAGGAGGGAGGGAGGGAGGGAGAGAGGGGAGAAGAGAGAGAGAGAGAGAGAGAGACATAAGGAGAGAGAGAGAGAGAGAGAGAGAGAGAGAGAATTTGAGAGAGGGAGGGAAAAAGAGGGAGAGAGAGAGGTACAAAGACAGGGAGAGAGACAGAGTGAGAGTGAGGGGAGAGAAAGAGAGAGAGAGAGAGAGAGTGATACAGACAGACAGACAGACAAACAGACAGACAGACAGACAGACAGAGAGAGAGAGAGACAGAGAGGGGGGCAGAGAGAGAGAGAGAGAGAGCAGAGAGACAGAGAGAGAGAGAGAGAGAGAGAGAGAGAGAGAGAGAGAGAGAGAGAGAGAGAGAGAGAGGGAGAGAGGGAGGGAGGGAGCGAGAGAGAGAGAGAGAGAGAGACAGAGACACAGAGAGAGAGAGAGAGAGAGAGAGAGAGAGAGGGAGACAGACAGAGAGATACTGAGAGAGAGAGAGAGGGGAGAAGACAGAGAGAGAGAGAGAGAGGGGGGGAGAGAGAGAGAGAGAGAGAGGAGAGAGTGAGAGAGAGGGAGAGGAGAGAGAGAAAGAGAGAGAGAGAGACAGACAGAGTGAGAGACAGACAGACAGACAGACAGACAGACAGAGAGAGAGTGAGAGAGAGGTGGAGAGAGAGAGAGAGAGCGATAGATTGATAGATAGATAGAGAGAGGGATAAATAGACAGATAGTAGATAAGAGAGAGAGAGAGAGAGGGAGGGAGGGAGGGAGGGAGGTGTGATAGAGATTGTAAAGGTAGAGAGAGAGAGAGAGAGAGAGAGAGAGAGAGAGAGAGAGAGAGAGAGAGAGAGAGAGAGAGAGAGAGAGAGAGAGAGAGAGAGAGAGAGAGGGAGGGAGGGAGGGAGAGGGAGAAAGAGCCGGCGCCCCCCAACCCCCGCCGAGGAAACAAAGCGTCCACCACGTATTCACGGCAGGATAGAACGCACACGAACTAGATGCGGAGCCGATAACCTACAATAACCTAGGATTTTTAAGGTACTAACCTGATTGATTAATGCCGCTAATTAGTAGGGAGGGTGCTCCTTTGCCGCAGAATGTGAAGGAGGCAGGGTGCGTCCTGGCTGCCCGCACCTGCCGCAGGCTTTCTCCCGACGGAGTAGGCTGTGGCGGAAGCACATCTCTAGCATTATTTCCTGGCTAGTTGCAATTTCAAGCAGAAAATCCGTCTCCGAATACGAGCACCCTCCACACTCGGCCATCGCGGCGGATATGACTGACTTCTGAATGCGACGGTTATTTCGGTTAGGAATACGTTATTCCAGTGGACGGGAAACTCGACCCTGAGGCCATCGGTGTAACATCGAAAGAGGCGCAAAACCCGCCGACGAGAGCGGGCCACCCTGTTCATCCTGATTATACAACAATCGTCTCTATATACAGTGATGACTATGCCAAGGTTAATATGCTAATTCAGTGGGAATCTTACCAGGTAATTGTAATATTACGCCCCCCGCTCCGACATCAACGATGATTGTGTAATACGTGGTGGCGGTTTTGTTTCCTCGGCGGGGGTTGGGGGCGGCAGCCCCCCCCCCAGGGGGGTCGCAGGGGTCGCAGCCCCCTGCAGTGGAAAGTTATGTGAATAACCATGATTATTTTCACTGTGCGTTATATTATTAGTGCTATTTAACCCCGCATTTTCCCTGGAACCTTTCATGCCCTCCCCTGCTATAGGTGCCAAGTTTGTCGCTAACGGGGGGTTTCCACGCAATAAAAACTAAATATTTGCAATGTAGAGAGGGAGAGGAATCCAACGATACCAAAATCGTCGATATCGGTTATGCGGAAGTAATATAGAAAATTACCGAAATTTCATATACATACAGACGCGAAACAAATAAAAATAACGTAAAGATTTTTAATTAAATTGACAATAATATGACACAGACCAAGAGAAAGAACAAATGAAGATTGTAAAAGAGAAAAAGAGTAAGTAATTACGATTATAAAAATATCTAAAAAATGCTAAAATGTTTTTATACAGATTCAAACAGGGAGAATATAAAATGGATACAACTGAGGGGGAGAGAAAAGATATATTATTTGTGCAACATAAAAAAGGGAAAACGAAAATAAAATTGAGGAAGAAATACGGCCAGGGGAGGAAATAAATAGGAGATAACGAACTGGAAATTAACCTGGCATTTATTGACAACCTAAAACTATTACATCTTTACATAATGAAAAAAAAATTGTATTAAAAGTGAAGTAAAATAATGGAAAGAAAGAGAAATAGAAGTGTGTAGTAAATATGCCTCCCACTCAGTGTGTGTCTCTTCCGAACTTTTTCATACCTCCTCCCTTCTCTCTCTCTCTCTCTCTCTGTCTCTCTCTCTCTCTCTTTCTCTCTCTCGCTCTCTAACTAACTAACTGCAAGAAACGATAAGATATAGTCTTCGGGAGAGATGAAATAAGAAGCAAAAGGGAAACAGAACGAAGGGAAGAGGGTGAGTTGCCCAAACGACGAAGAGGTGAATAGAGGGTCTAAGGAGGGAGAGACAGGCAGAATGGAGTGAGTCAAACAAACTAGAGAAAATGGAAAAAGAAGATAGTTCATAAAAAGTAATAATAAAGGAACATGAATACATATAAATAAGAAAATAAACATAAAAAGCAATAAAAAGAATTCAGGAAAAAAAGGACAAGAAATGCAAAAAAATAAGGGATCAAAATTAGATGATGGAAATTTAAAGGATAGGTGGAAAATGACAAAGAATGAACATGGAAAGAAAGAGGACAGCCTTGAAACATTAAGATCTAGAATATAATGAGGGAAAGGAAATGAAAAAAACATGATTTCTTCAAGAAACAAAGCAAATAGTCAATTAACAAAACCAATATTACGGTAGGAATTACGGTAGGCACAACAACATTCTTCTGTTGATATTACATTCGATGATTTGTTATATTTAACCTCATAAAATCGGATATATGGGAATGGGTAGGCCTATATTTTAATTCAGGGATGTTCAATTATTTGGATAACGCGTCAGAATGAAAGGGCTGCCAATCGGAAGTGTCATTGTTTTAGAGGCACTTTCTATGAATATAGGAGAAAATATTGCGCTTTGTTAAGATGTTTGGGTAGATCTACTCTGCCATCTTGATGCGGTGCTAGCTTGTCAGTTGTTTTGAATTGCGAGCTCAAATAGTTACCAACCGCCAATGGAATAAACTCCACTCTCGATTTATGCATTAGTTATCTCTTTCCGTGATTGTTGGTGGGAATACTTGTCTATTGCTTTTAAAACCCAAGTATGTATATGCTGTGTGTTATTTTGACATTTCTATGTTCTCCAATGACTGTTATGATTTGTACTTTATAGAAAGACACTTCCACATGTCTGGCATCACCGAAGAGGGCCTGCCTGCCTGGGAAAGCGTTTTAAGCAGGGAACGGTACAGCGCTTGGCCTATTGGCAAGAAGTCTTGCTCAAGCGCTCCCCTGCTTAAAACGCTTTAAAAGTAATCAAAGAGTACATAAGACCAGGAACAATAATCATCAGTGATTGCTGGAAAGCTTATGAATGCTTGGGTATAGAAGGCTACCAGCATTTAAAAGTGAACCATAAATACAATTCCGTTGATCCACAAACAGAAGCCAACACCAATAACATCGTAAGAAAGTGGAGGGACGCGAAGAGGGGAGTGCCTCAGTTTGGCCGGCGGAAATAACATTTCGTCGGCTATTTGGCTCGCGTGATGTTTTTCATGAAATTTCCCGACCCAAACTAACGCCTCCACCATTTTCTTCAAGCGGCAGCAGATCTCTACACACCGTCTTCCTAAATCAAGTAATACTTAATTATATGATTAATTCTAGGGAGTACGGCAACTGGATGGGGGTCTGTTTTGGGTTCTAGGTCTTTACGGCTCCCAGCAAGGGAAGCACGGCGATCGGCTAGGAAGCACGGCTTAGGTTAAGGAAGCACGGCGATCGGCTAGGAAGCACGGCTTAGGTTAGGGAAGCACGACGATCGGCTAGGAAGCACGGCTTAGGTTAGGGAAGCACGGCGATCGGCTAGGAAGCACGGCTTAGGTTAGGGAAGCACGGCGATCGGCTAGGAAGCACGGCTTAGGTTAGGGAAGCACGGCGATCGGCTAGGAAGCACGGCTTAGGTTAGGGAAGCACGGCGATCGGCTAGGAAGCACGGCTTAGGTTAGGGAAGCACGGCGATCGGCTAGGAAGCACGGCTTAGGTTTAGGAAGCACGGCGATCGGCTAGGAAGCACGGCTTAGGTTAGGGAAGCACGGCGATCGGCTAGGAAGCACGGCTTAGGTTAGGGAAGCACGACGATCGGCTAGGAAGCACGGCTTAGGTTAGGGAAGCACGACGATCGGCTAGGAAGCACGGCTTAGGTTAGGGAAGCACGGCGATCGGCTAGGAAGCACGGCTTAGGTTAGGGAAGCACGGCGATCGGCTAGGAAGCACGGCTTAGGTTAGGGAAGCACGGCGATCGGCTAGGAAGCACGGCTTAGGTTAGGGAAGCACGGCGATCGGCTAGGAAGCACGGCTTAGGTTAGGGAAGCACGGCTTAGGTTAGGGAAGCACGGCGATCGGCTAGGAAGCACAGCTTAGGTTAGGGAAGCACGGCGATCGGCTAGGAAGCACGGCGATCGGCTAGGAAGCATGGCTAAGGTTAGGGAATCACGACGATCGGCTAAGAAGCACGGCTTAGGTTAGGGAAGCACGACGATCGGCTAGGAAGCACGGCTTAGGTTAGGGAAGCACGGCGATCGGCTAGGAAGCACGGCTTAGGTTAGGGAAGCACGACGATCGGCTAGGAAGCACGGCTTAGGTTAGGGAAGCACGGCGATCGGCTAGGAAGCACGGCTTAGGTTAGGGAAGCACGGCGATCGGCTAGGAAGCACGGCTTAGGTTAGGGAAGCACGGCGATCGGCTAGGAAGCACGGCTTAGGTTAGGGAAGCACGACGATCGGCTAGGAAGCACGGCTTAGGTTAGGGAAGCACGGCGATCGGCTAGGAAGCACGGCTTAGGTTAGGGAAGCACGACGATCGGCTAGGAAGCACGGCTTAGGTTAGGGAAGCACGCGATCGGCTAGGAAGCACGGCTTAGGTTAGGGAAGCACGGCGATCGGCTAGGAAGCACGGCTTAGGTTAGGGAAGCACGGCGATCGGCTAGGAAGCACGGCTTAGGTTAGGGAAGCACGGCGATCGGCTAGGAAGCACGGCTTAGGTTAGGGAAGCACGGCGATCGGCTAGGAAGCACGGCTTAGGTTAGGGAAGCACGGCGATCGGCTAGGAAGCACGGCTTAGGTTAGGGAAGCACGGCGATCGGCTAGGAAGCACGGCTTAGGTTAGGGAAGCACGGCGATCGGCTAGGAAGCACGGCTTAGGTTAGGGAAGCACGGCGATCGGCTAGGAAGCACGGCTTAGGTTAGGGAAGCACGACGATCGGCTAGGAAGCACGGCTTAGGTTAGGGAAGCACGGCGATCGGCTAGGAAGCACGGTTTAGGTTAGGGAAGCACGACGATCGGCTAGGAAGCACGGCTTAGGTTAAGGGAGCCCGGCGATCGGCTAGGAAGCACGGCTTAGGTTAGGGAAGCACGACGATCGGCTAGGAAGCACGGCGATCGGCTAGGAAGCACGGCTTAGGTTAGGGAAGCACGGCGATCGGCTAGGAAGCACGGCTTAGGTTAGGGAAGCACGGCGATCGGCTAGGAAGCACGGCTTAGGTTAGGGAAGCACGGCGATCGGCTAGGAAGCACGGCTTAGGTTAGGGAAGCACGGCGATCGGCTAGGAAGCACGGCTTAGGTTAGGGAAGCACGACGATCGGCTAGGAAGCACGGCTTAGGTTAGGGAAGCACGGCGATCGGCTAGGAAGCACGGCTTAGGTTAGGGAAGCACGGCGATCGGCTAGGAAGCACGGCTTAGGTTAGGGAAGCACGGCGATCGGCTAGGAAGCACGGCTTAGGTTAGGGGAGCACGGCGATCGGCTAGGAAGCACGGCTTAGGTTAGGGAAGCACGACGATCGGCTAGGAAGCACGGGGATCGGCTAGTAAGCACGGCTTAGGTTAGGGAAGCACGACGATCGGCTAGGAAGCACGGCTTAGGTTAGGGAAGCACGGCGATCGGCTAGGAAGCACGGCTTAGGTTAGGGAAGCACGACGATCGGCTAGGAAGCACGGCTTAGGTTAGGGAAGCACGACGATCGGCTAGGAAGCACGGCGATCGGCTAGGAAGCACGGCTTAGGTTAGGGAAGCACGACGATCGGCTAGGAAGCACGGCTTAGGTTAGGGAAGCACGGCGATCGGCTAGGAAGCACGGCTTAGGTTAGGGAAGCACGACGATCGGCTAGGAAGCACGGCTTAGGTTAAGGGAGCCCGGCGATCGGCTAGGAAGCACGGCTTAGGTTAGGGAAGCACGGCGATCGGCTAGGAAGCACGGCTTAGGTTAGGGAAGCACGGCGATCGGCTAGGAAGCACGGCTTAGGTTAGGGAAGCACGACGATCGGCTAGGAAGCACGGCTTAGGTTAGGGAAGCACGGCGATCGGCTAGGAAGCACGGCTTAGGTTAGGGAAGCACGGCGATCGGCTAGGAAGCACGGCTTAGGTTAGGGAAGCACGGCGATCGGCTAGGAAGCACGGCTTAGGTTAGGGAAGCACGGCGATCGGCTAGGAAGCACGGCTTAGGTTAGGGAAGCACGGTGATCGGCTAGGAAGCACGGCTTAGGTTAGGGAAGCACGGCGATCGGCTAGGAAGCACGGCTTAGGTTAGGGAAGCACGGCTTAGGTTAGGGAAGCACGGCTTAGGTTAGGGAAGCACGGCTTAGGTTAGGGAAGCACGACGATCGGCTAGGAAGCACGGCTTAGGTTAGGGAAGCACGGCGATCGGCTAGGAAGCACGGCGATCGGCTAGGAAGCACGGCTTAGGTTAGGGAAGCACGGCGATCGGCTAGGAAGCACGGCTTAGGTTAGGGAAGCACGGCGATCGGCTAGGAAGTACGTCTTAGGTTAGGGAAGCATGGCTTAGGTTAGGGAAGCATGGCTTAGGTTAGGGAAGCACGGCTTAGGTTAGGGAAGCACGGCGATCGGCTAGGAAGCACGGCTTAGGTTAGGGAAGCACGGCGATCGGCTAGGAAGCACTGCTTAGGTTAGGGAAGCACGGCGATCGGCTAGGAAGCACGGCTTAGGTTAGGGAAGCACGACGATCGGCTAGGAAGCACTGCTTAGGTTAGGGAAGCACGGCGATCGGCTAGGAAGCACGGTTTAGGTTAGGGAAGCACGACGATCGGCTAGGAAGCACGGCTTAGGTTAGGGAAGCACGGCGATCGGCTAGGAAGCACGGCTTAGGTTAGGGAAGCACGGCGATCGGCTAGGAAGCACGGCTTAGGTTAGGGAAGCACGGCTTAGGTTAGGGAAGCACGGCGATCGGCTAGGAAGCACGGCTTAGGTTAGGGAAGCACGGCGATCGGCTAGGAAGCACGGCTTAGGTTAGGGAAGCACGACGATCGGCTAGGAAGCACGGCTTAGGTTAGGGAAGCACGGCGATCGGCTAGGAAGCACGGCTTAGGTTAGGGAAGCACGACGATCGGCTAGGAAGCACGGCTTAGGTTAGGGAAGCACGGCGATCGGCTAGGAAGCACGGCTTAGGTTAGGGAAGCATGGCTTAGGTTAGGGAAGCACGGCTTAGGTTAGGGAAGCATGACGATCGGCTAGGAAGCACGGCTTAGGTTAGGGAAGCACGGCGATCGGCTAGGAAGCACGGCTTAGGTTAGGGAAGCACGGCGATCGGCTAGGAAGCACGGCTTAGGTTAGGGAAGCACGGCGATCGGCTAGGAAGCACGGCTTAGGTTAGGGAAGCACGGCGATCGGCTAGGAAGCACGGCTTAGGTTAGGGAAGCACGGCGATCGGCTAGGAAGCACGGCTTAGGTTAGGGAAGCACGGCGATCGGCTAGGAAGCACGGCTTAGGTTAGGGAAGCACGGCGATCGGCTAGGAAGCACGGCTTAGGTTAGGGAAGCACGGCGATCGGCTAGGAAGCACGGCTTAGGTTAGGGAAGCACGGCGATCGGCTAGGAAGCACGGCTTAGGTTAGGGAAGCACGGCGATCGGCTAGGAAGCACGGCTTAGGTTAGGGAAGCACGGTGATCGGCTAGGAAGCACGGCTTAGGTTAGGGAAGCACGGCGATCGGCTAGGAAGCACGGCTTAGGTTAGGGAAGCACGACGATCGGCTAGGAAGCACGGCTTAGGTTAGGGAAGCACGGCGATCGGCTAGGAAGCACGGCTTAGGTTAGGGAAGCACGGCGATCGGCTAGGAAGCACGGCGATCGGTTAGGAAGCACGGCTTAGGTTAGGGAAGCACGACGATCGGCTAGGAAGCACGGCTTAGGTTAGGGAAGCACGGCGATCGGCTAGGAAGCACGGCTTAGGTTAGGGAAGCACGGCGATCGGCTAGGAAGCACGGCTTAGGTTAGGGAAGCACGGCGATCGGCTAGGAAGCACGGCTTAGGTTAGGGAAGCACGGCGATCGGCTAGGAAGCACGGCTTAGGTTAGGGAAGCACGGCGATCGGCTAGGAAGCACGGCTTAGGTTAGGGAAGCACGGCGATCGGCTAGGAAGCACGGCTTAGGTTAGGGAAGCACGGCGATCGGCTAGGAAGCACGGCTTAGGTTAGGGAAGCACGGCGATCGGCTAGGAAGCACGGCTTAGGTTAGGGAAGCACGACGATCGGCTAGGAAGCACGGCTTAGGTTAGGGAAGCACGGCGATCGGCTAGGAAGCACGGCTTAGGTTAGGGAAGCACGGCGATCGGCTAGGAAGCACGGCTTAGGTTAGGGAAGCACGACGATCGGCTAGGAAGCATGGGGGAAGCCCGGCTTAGGAAGCACGTTAGGGAAGCACGGCGATCGGCTAGGAAGCACGGCTTAGGTTAGGGAAGCACGGCGATCGGCTAGGAAGCACGGCTTAGGTTAGGGAAGCACGGCGATCGGCTAGGAAGCACGGCTTAGGTTAGGGAAGCACGGCGATCGCCTAGGAAGCACGGCTTAGGTTAGGGAAGCACGGCGATCGGCTAGGAAGCACGGCTTAGGTTAGGGAAGCACGGCGATCGGCTAGGAAGCACGGCGATCGACTAGGAAGCACGGCTTAGGTTAGGGAAGCACGGCGATCGGCTAGGAAGCACGGCTTAGGTTAGGGAAGCACGGCGATCGGCTAGGAAGCACGGCTTAGGTTAGGGAAGCACGGCGATCGGCTAGGAAGCACGGCTTAGGTTAGGGAAGCACGGCGATCGGCTAGGAAGCACGGCTTAGGTTAGGGAAGCACGGCGATCGGCTAGGAAGCACGGCTTAGGTTAGGGAAGCACGCGATCGGCTAGGAAGCACGGCTTAGGTTAGGGAAGCACGGCGATCGGCTAGGAAGCACGGCTTAGGTTAGGGAAGCACGACGATCGGCTAGGAAGCACGGCTTAGGTTAGGGAAGCACGGCGATCGGCTAGGAAGCACGGCTTAGGTTAGGGAAGCACGGCGATCGGCTAGGAAGCACGGCTTAGGTTAGGGAAGCACGGCGATCGGCTAGGAAGCACGGCTTAGGTTTGGGAAGCACGACGATCGGCTAGGAAGCACGGCTTAGGTTAGGGAAGCACGGCGATCGGTTTGGAAGCACGGCTTAGGTTTAGGAAGCACGGCGATCGGCTAGGAAGCACGGTTTAGGTTAGGGAAGCACGACGATCGGCTAGGAAGCACGGCTTAGGTTAGGGAAGCACGGCGATCGGCTAGGAAGCACGGCTTAGGTTAGGGAAGCACGACGATCGGCTAGGAAGCACGGCTTAGGTTAGGGAAGCACGGCTTAGGTTAGGGAAGCACGGCGATCGGCTAGGAAGCACGGCTTAGGTTAGGGAAGCACGGCGATCGGCTAGGAAGCACGGCGATCGGCTAGGAAGCACGGCTTAGGTTAGGGAAGCACGGCGATCGGCTAGGAAGCACGGCTTAGGTTTGGGAAGCACGGCTTAGGTTAGGGAAGCACGGCGATCGGCTAGGAAGCACGGCTTAGGTTAGGGAAGCACGGCGATCGGCTAGGAAGCACGGCTTAGGTTAGGGAAGCACGGCGATCGGCTAGGAAGGTTTTTTTGGTTTCTATGGCTCCCAGTTAGGGAAGCACGGCGATCGGCTAGGAAGCACGGCTTAGGTTAGGGAAGCACGGCGATCGGCTAGGAAGCACGGCTTAGGTTAGGGAAGCACGGCGATCGGCTAGGAAGCACGGCTTAGGTTAGGGAAGCACGACGATCGGCTAGGAAGCACGCCTTAGGTTAGGGAAGCACGGCTTAGGTTAGGGAAGCACGACGATCGGCTAGGAAGCACGGCTTAGGTTTGGGAAGCACGGCGATCGGCTAGGAAGCACTGCTTAGGTGGCGATCGGCTAAGAAGCATGGCTTAGTTTAGGGAAGCACGACGATCGGTTAGGAAGCACGGCTTAGGTTAGGGAAGCACGGCGATCGGCTAGGAAGCACGTGTTAGGTTAGGGAAATACGGCGGTCGCCTTGTAAGCACTGCTTAGGTTAGGGAAGCACGGCGATCGGCTAGGAAGCACGGTGATCGGCTAGGAAGCACGCCTTAGGTCAGGGAAGCACGGTGATCGGCTAGGAAGCACGGCTTAGGTTAGGGAAGCACGGAGATCGGCTAGGAAGCACGGCTTAGGTTAGGGAAGCACGGCGATCGGCTAGGAAGCACGCATTAGATTAGGGAAGCACGACGATCGGCTAGGAAGCACGGCTTAGGTTAGGGAAGCACGGCTTAGGTTAGGGAAGCACGGCGATCGGCTAGGAAGCACGCCTTAGGTTAGGGAAGCACAGCGATCGGCTAGGAAGCACGGCTTAGGTTAGGGGAGCACGGCGATCGGCTAGGAAGCATGGCTTAGGTTAGGGAAGCACGGCGATCGGCTAGGAAGCACGGCTTAAGTTTGGGGAGCACTGCGATCGGCAAGGAAGCACGGCTTAGGTTAGGCAAGCACGGCGATCGGCTAGGAAGCACTGCTTAGGTTAGGGAAGCACGGCGAACATTTAGGAAGCACGGCTTAGGTTAGGGAAGCACGGCGATCGGATAGGAAGCACGGCTTTGGTTAGGGAAGCACGGCGATCGGCTAGGAAGTACTGCTTAGGTTAGGGAAGCACGGCGATCGGCTAGGAAGCACGGCTTAGGTTAGGGAAGCACGGTGATCGGCTAGGTTAGGGAAGAACGGCAATCGTATGGGGTCGGGGGGCATAGCCCCCGGGTTAGGAAGTTTTTTTGTTTCTATGGCTCCTAGTTAGGGAAACACGGCGATCGGTTAGGTTTGGGAGGCACGGCGATCGTATGGGGTCGAGGGTGTAGACCCCGGGTATGGAAGTTTTTTTTTTTTTGGTTTCTATGGCTCCCAGTTAGGGAAGCACGGCGATCGGCTAGGAAGCACGGCTTAGGTTAGGGAAGCACGGTTTAGGTTAGGGAAGCACGGCAATCGGCTAGGAAGCACGGCTTAGGTTTGGGAAGCACGGTGATCGGCTAGGAAGCACTGCTTAGGTTAGGGAAGCACGGCAATCGGCTAGGAAGCACGGCTTAGGTTTGGGAAGCACGGTGATCGGTTAGGAAAGTTTTTGGTTTGAATGACTATCTTTACAGGCGTTTATTTGTTTAGGCTGGGGTTCATTCGCGCAAAGCCGTGTCGAATCTTCCGAGGCCGAATCTCGGCTCGAGTTTTTCATTTCTTCACTTTCTTCATTATTTTAAATGCGATTATTGGCTCGGGTTTTTCTTTTTTATTATTATTATTATTTTAAATGCGATTCTTGGCTCGGGTTTTTCATTTTTGCACTTTCTTTTACGTTCTAAATTACCTTCAAATATCCCTAAAAAAAGGTTATTTATCCTAGACGTCCACACGCTGCAGAGGGACGAGGTAGGCGGGCATTCGTCGTCAAAAGCGCATTACTGCCTCACCTGGCGCCGTCGTGTCTGGCTTCCGGTTGCTAGGCAACTGGCCATTTTCTTTCATTCTCGGTGCCCTCGTGCTGACGCTTGCTTGTAAGGCATTGGCAACGAAAGACATACGCTTCACACACACTGAGCAGATCATTGACACACTTAACATGGCGAAAATTGTGCAACATTTCACTTTTCGTTGCACGGTCGACCAAACCCATCACTAGCAATCGCGATAGCATAGAAGGCTACATCGACACCCTGGGCGTAGTCACTGCCATTGTCACTACTTTCCTGGCTGTAGCTTTAGAAAAAAAGCTGTTGCTATGATCCTATCGTTAGGTCCTACCTCTATGGTGCGCTCGATCTCCAGGGCTTGCGCAAGAGTGAAAGCTGTCCTGATGTCAATAATTATTTTGATATTAACAGAATACATCCATCTCTCTGTAAATAATTTCGACTCGGAGAGTGATTATCTGAAAATAACAAGACTTTAATGATAATTCTGTGAATACTGGGAATATGGTGTACATATCGGGTTCTGCGACATGTCGAAGCGAGACCTTTACGAAAGAACTGAACGATATCCCCAGAATATGCAAGAACAAGCTAGAGAGTTTATTCATGCTAATTTTTAAAAAAGGAACACAACGCAAATATATATCAGCAATCTTCTACGTGAATTAGACGAGCCGTGTATTACATTCCTTTGCGATATGCAACAACATATGTCGATCCGATGATTTGTAAATAGTTTTAAAAAGATCAAATCGTGATAAAATCAACGAGGCTTTTGGTAGAAGTATAACATCTTTACACCTGGGATCCCTTTCTTGTGGTAATTTATACAGTGAATCAAAAATATGGTGTTCTTGTAAAGAAAAAGATAATAATAAAAAGATAAATAAAATTAATAATGGAAATAATTAACTCATTAAAGTGTTCGAAGTTCCGCTCTGTAGTAGTAAATGTCAATTAGGTACAGATGTTTGGCAATTTTATTTTGCATGGTAAAAATACTATTTTGACTAATGTGCGTGAGATATGCAATTTTCGATACAAAACACTGTGTTTATATGCTATATATATATTATAAAAAGACCGATAAATGAAAGATTTATCTGGAATATTGTGTGTAAGAGTGTACACAAGTGTGTGTGTGTCTGTGTGTGTGTGTGTGTGTGCTCTCATCGTAATCACCGACAATATATCATACTTTTTATAAAACATAAGGAAATCATAAACGCATCCTGAAAAGTCGTGTAGGCGCCCTTCTTTAGGTATTTTTTTTATGTTGTTGACCGCGCCCACCCGTTGGTAAATCATTTTTTCCAAAGTTATCAGTAATACTCAATTGTAAGTAAAGTTTATGATAATGAGAACTGATCACTTATATATGCAACTGTAATCAAGTTTCCAATTCTCCCCGACTTAAGAAATATATATATATATATATATATATATATATATATATATATATATATATATATATATATATATATATATATATATATATATATATATATATATATATATATATATATATATATATATATATATATATATATATATATATATATATATATATATATATATGTAGTTATATATATATATATATATATATATATATATATATATATATATATATATATATATATATATATATATGTATGTATGTATATCCTTCCCTTTTAAAATATGTAGTTTTATATGTTGTTTTAAGCTCTTGTATTATACTGTAGATACAAAAAAAGAAGAAAAAAACAAGCACGCTATCATAAAAAGTAAACACTTTTTACTGCCGCAGCGAATATGAACCAAGGCATTGCACGCGTCCTCCTCGCTGTCTACTCGCATGCAATCAACCGACAGGCGTTGCCGCCGCTGATGGACCTGTGCTCTCGCCGCCATCGCCCTTGCAGGCATAACAAACGGACCCTGAAACGTCGTCGTTCGAGACCCATCTGCAGGTTAATTTTTCAAATGTTGACGACGCTCAAGTAAAGGACACTTCCATTTTCTCAGACTTACCTTGTTAAAATCACGAAAGATTTCTGCATCCGTCAATGTTTTCATATTTTTTAATTGTTATTGTTATTAATTATACAATCTATATTGCTGATACCATCCACTGTTATTGTTATCGTTATTATCGTCATTATTATCATCATTATTAATAATATTATCATAATTATCATTATTATCATTATTAATAATATTGTTATTATCATTATTATCATCATCATCATCATCATATTACCAACACCATCATCATCATCACCATCCTCATCCTGATCTTCATCATCATAGACATCCAAAGAGCTTTTCTGCATAAAAGGTGGTATCATATCCAGTAGTGGTGGTGGTGGTTGTGATGATGATGATGGTGATGATGAATCAGGTTTTTTCTATTGAGAGTTTTGTACATCCTGAAGCATGAGCTTTGGTATTTTGGCTCTTCCTGATTCTATCTGGTCTAATTGTGTTAAAAAAAAAAGTTAAAATAAGTGTTTTTCGTGTCAAATTTAATATCGTTGATATAGTATGACTTGTATAAATCAGACCATGTAATTGCAAGAAGCAGTTGGCAAATATTTTCACTTCATCGCATCGTTCTCTCTCTCTCTCTCTCTCTCTCTCTCTCTCTCTCTCTCTCTCTCTCTCTCTCTCTCTCTCTCTCTCTCTCTCTCTCTCTCTCCCTCTCTATCCCCCTCCTCTCTCTCCCTTCCCCCCTCTCCCTCCCTCCACCCCCCCTCTCTCCCTCCCCCCCTCTCTCTCTCTCTCTCCTTCCCTCTCCCGCTCTCTCTCCCTCCTACCTCTCTCTCTCTCTCTCTCTCTCTCTCTCTCTCTCTCTCTCTCTCTCTCTCTCTCTCTCTCTCTCTCTCTCTCTCTCTCTCTCTCTCTCTCTCTCTCCCTCCCTCCCTCCCTCCCTCTCTCTCTCTCTCTCTCTCTCTCTTTCGGCCTGCCTCGAGATAAAAGCAACCTCTGTTCGCAGCTTGTATTCCCTGTACGAATATTGTATTTTGCCAAACTGAACAAGGAAATGAATATGACTTTAACACTTTCATTTGGACCTTATTTGAGCATGCAAAAACATGAATATAAAACAGACCGTTTGTTAAGATTTCAGATATAGTTGAGGGTCGCATATATATACACAGCCGATAATGACCTGGGCTGTTAAGTGACAGACAGTTTTAAATAATCAGATCATTCATATTAGAAACACACATACTAATACCATGAAACTTTGCGTTCTAAATTTACCCATTGTCTTTTTTTATTAGGCATTTATTGGCCCTATCATAGGCAAAACAACATTTTGCCCATGATTGGGCCAAAGGATATTGTTGCTTCTATAGATATTTAGCGACGATCTTTTCTCTTGAGTAAAAATTGACATTTCAGTTCATCTTCATGCAGTTACCACACAATCATATTATATAGTTTCATATATAATACATAACTATAGCGTTATTTCGCAAAATTATAAGCTGTAACCAAGAGAATGACAAAGAATACTGCAGTGGTAATTGTAAAATGTTATAATTTCATTGTTGATATAAAAATGATTTCATTTATCGCATTAACAGTGTGTATATATTGCAACGAGGAGGTTCCAATTTGTTCGAGAGAGGGACTCAGTTTTCATAGCTAAATTAGTCTACGGAAATTGGTCTACTGAACGGAAACAAACGACAATCGACAGATGGTGACGTCACAATGGATTTTTCCCCAAATGCCGTATTTTTGTTACTTCGTATGGCTGCAGGGCCCATCTCCACGAAAGGTCTCAGACAATTCTGAGACAAAATTTGAGAAGTGTCGGAGGAAAGAATAGGAAAGACATTTTGGTCGCTTTTTATTTCGTTATTTCTTATTTATTATTACATAAGAATACTTGCAAACATGTGTTTTCTTTCGCGAAATACTCTATTGTGCTGGCACAACACACGCAAATCAATCATTTCACAAGAAAAACAAAAAGAAAGCGATAAAAATGTGAAGATGGTCTTTGCTGAAGCAAAACATATTCTCAACTTTTGTCTCAGCTCTGTCTCAAATGTAAGACAGTTTCACATTGAAGTATAGGATTATGTATGTATAGGCGCATATGTGTGTGAACAAATAGAAATATGTGTAAATGCATATGTATGTCTGTGTATATGCATATGTGTATATATGTATGTATTTGTTTGTTTTAACGTTTTAATGTTTTAATGCAAAATTAAATTTAAAATTACAGATGTTTTAATGCAAAAGAAAAAGGAAATCATCCGGTCACTTCAGCTGGTCTCCTGGCTGGGCATTATCAAAGGCAGAGCCACAGTCCCATACAGTGACTTACACCTTCAAGTTTACAGGTTCAGTGTCGCATTTTCTTAAGTTATACATCTGATGCATTCTTTATAGAGATGTGGGTGCATTTATGTTGTTAAATGTTACATTACTGGCTTGGTAATGTATTTCTTGTATATTGTTTTATGCAGTGCAATAAACAAGAAACGAAGGAAATCTTACAATCACCAGACTTTGATCCTACGCACTGTAACTGTAATCTCATATTCATCCGTTTATGACAGTCTATGGTTCACTATTATTATTTATATGCGTTTTCTCTAACCCGAGGCGGCGGCGAGGGCGGGCCGACGCCGGGCATGGATAGCAAAAGTGAGAGTTCGAGATGCAGTTTGGACAGCAAAATCAAGAGTCCTGTGAAGTGACACGAATATCCAGGATAATGGAAAAGTCAGGTGTTCTATGCACTGTGATGCTGAGTTGTGTTGTAATGTTCGTGCTAAAGACAAGAAACTGTAACTGAAATAAGGCTGAAACAAGTAATTCGTACTACAAATTCCGTGAGATTTCCTTAGCAGTGTGCTCCTCGGATGCAAGATTGTCTAAGATTAAGATTGTTTTCCATATCAGGTGTTCTCTTTCCATGGATAAATTGCTTCTCTGTGGTCAGATTTTGAGGTATTATTGGAAATGCAACCCCACACCTAATTTAAAGAATATGAGATTACCTTGTGGTAGAGCACATCATTCATAGTTTTCTTCTAAACCATTTTCTTCGCAAATTTGATAATAACGGAATTATGGAGGGTATAAAATCTACAATTTCTAGGAGCCGCGGTAACCTTTCGCTTCAAGCGCCGCGACAAATGACAAAAAGTCGTTAAGAGCGACGGGAAATCGGACGGATTTGTACTGGATGACGTATGCGAGAGAAGTTAAATGAGCCAATTAGATTCGTGCGTGAACGTGACGTGAACATACACTCAATAGAACCAATCAGATATGGAATAGATCACGTGACAATAGAAGCTGGGCCTAGGAGAAACCTTTTGAAATTCAAAAGTTCCATCATGGCTAGACAGTGTGTAGGTTGTGAGAACAATTATTTCGATTTCACCGCGAAATATCAACATGCAAGCTTTGTAAATCTTCACCACGGTGTACTGCCAATGGAAGTACAATGCCGGTACTGTAAGAAATTGTCATTACAGAAATGACAAGAAATCAGTAAGTTTGTGGTGCATGAAAAAGTATTAAAAAAACAAAACGAAGAAAGCAGTCTAACTTTACCGTAAACGATCGCAAATCTCGTCAACAACGACGTTTAAGGGGGCGGAGCCCACTATACAACCCGGAAATGGGTTAATATACGAACTAGTATTCTACCGATATTTCTCGAAATTCTCAAATATGTAGGCCTATCACGCCCTCCCCAGCTATCGAGACCGATATCGTAGTTATGCTTCGTTTGCGAAGGAAATGAGTGCTAGATTCGTTCGAAACACGACGAAAGCTATTGGAAAATTATTCTATTCGCCCAAAAAATTGGTGTGGGGTTGCATTTCCTTATTTACCGTTATTATTTTTATTACTATTCGTGGACAGAAATATGAAGATAAACCCGCAATTCATGTATATTTAAGAATGAAAATTTAAACAACCTTTCACGGGGAGGAGGGCGCTTGCTACAACCAATAATCTGCTCACGTCAATGGTAACGCCACAAGTAAATAGAAAAGATCCCGGAAAACTCAAATTTCTTCCATTTTAATAAAGAAACAGTTTGCCTCGCATTTCGGAAAACGCATTTCTTTAAGCTCATTTACTCACACAAATATCAAGCTCAGTCCAAACACACACACGCACACACACACACACACACACACACACACACACACACACACACACACACACACACACACACACACACACACACACACACACACACACACACACACACACACTCGCTTCCCCACGTGTCCCCCAACATTGTTGCCTGGAGTTGGGGACTTTGGCGAGTGCGTAGACAACTACCAGGAGGGATGCTAAAATGGGAAAAGAAATGCTAGCTACAGGAAGGGGGGAACAAACAGAAGAGTACGTATTAGTTTTTCGTCAATTAGCC
>NC_091563.1:32500-52500 GCF_042767895.1 Penaeus vannamei
TATATATATATACACACACACACACACACACACACACACACACACACACACACATTCCGCCCTCCCCCACTCTTCCTCCCAGCCACCTTCCTTCCCTCACGTTCCCCTCCCACATTTCTTCCCTCTCTTCTACCTACTTCCCTGTACCTAACCTAGCCTAATTTTACTTTTTTGAATAATTGGAAAAACGGACATTGGTTAGGTTAGATGGAGGGAAAACCAGACAGTTGATAATATCAATTCTTAGACCTATGAAAAATTTGGACATTGGTCAGGTTCAGTTAGGTTAATTGGAGGGGGAAATCAGACAATTGATAGTTCTAATTTTTAGACCTTTGTAAAATTTGAACATTAGTAAGGTTAGGTTAGATTAGGTGGAGGGGAAAATCCGACATTTTACAGTATTGATACTTGGATCTTTGAAAAAAATGGACATTGGTTAGGTTAGGTTAGGTGGTGGGAAAAATCAGACAGTTGATAATATCATTTCTTAGACCTGTGAAAAATTTGGACATTGGTCAGGTTAGGTTAGGCTAGGTGGAGGGGATAATCAGACATTTGACTGTACTGATTCTCTGGAGGGAAAACCAGACATTTAATTATTGGACCTTTGAAAATTTGGGACATTGGCTAGGTAGGTTAGGTGGAGGGAAAATCAGACATTTGATTCTTGGACCCTTGAAAAATTGGGACATTGGTTAGGTTAGGTTAGTTGGAGAGAAAAATCAGACATTTGACAGTATTCACATTTTTAACCCTTTGAAAATTCTGGACATTGAGTAGGTTAGGTGGAGGGACAGTGGTTAGGTTAGGTTAGCTAGAGGAAAAAATGGACCTTTGAAAATTTTGGACATTGGTTAGGTTAGGTGGAGGGAAAAATCAGACATTATATTCTTAGTCCTTTGAAAATTTTGGACATTGGTTAGGTTAGGTGGAGGGAAAAATCAGACATTATATACTTAGTCCTTTGAAAATTTTGGACATTGGTTAGGTTAGGTGGAGGGGAAAATCAGACATTTGACAGTATTCATTCTTCAACCTTTGAAAATTTTGGACATTGGTTAGGTTACGTTACGTGGAGGGAAAAATCAGACATTTGATTCTTGGACACTTGAAAAATTGGGACATTGGTTAGGTGGAGGGGAAAATCAGACATTTGACAGCATTTATTATTTAACCTTTGTAAAATTTGGACATTGGTTAGGTTAGGTTAGGTGGAGGAAGAAATTAGACATTTGACAGTATTGATTCTTGGACCTTTGAAAATTTTGGACATTAGGTAAAATTAGGTGTTGTTAGTTTTAATTTTAAGACCTTTGAAAAAATTGTGCATTGGTAAGGTTAGGTTAGGTGAAGGGAAAAATCAGACATTTGACAGTATTCATTCCTCAACCATTGAAAATGTTGGACATTGGTTAGATTAGATTAGGTGCAGGGAAAAGTCACAATTGATAGTTTTAATTTTTAGACCTTAGAAAAAATTGGACATTGGTCAGATTAGGTTAGGCTAAGTGGAGGGGGAAATCAGACAGTTGATAGTTCTTATTTCTGGACATTAGTTAGGTTAGCTGGAGGGAAAAAATAGACAGATGAAAGCTTTAATCAATCCCACATCAAAACAAACAAATGTGGGGGTGTCCCACACCACGGTTGGGGGAAAGTTTTGGTGGGTATTAAGACGCCAAGTGTGTTGTGAGATGGGATTGGTAACCCTGCGACCTGGTGCTGCTGTGGCTCAAGAAGATTGGTATGAATGCCTGTGTGTTTGTTTGTGTGCGCATATGTGTATGATTGTGTGTGTTAGTGTGTATGTAGCCTATGCGTATACACACGTGTATGAATATATATATATATATATATATATATATATATATATATATATATATATATATATATATATATATATATATATATATATATATATATATATATATATATATATATATATATATATATATATATATATATATACAATTTTCTCTCTGTACATCCTGTCTGTCCCAACCTCTTATTTCGTTTGTATTGAAGCACGCAATCTACCCACCTCATAACGCCCTCATTAACATATATCTATCGGAATAACTAGTTGCAAGTCTAAAATCTACCACTCTCTGCCTCCGAGCCCTACTAGCATTTCCCTGACCCACAAAAACGGCCCTGCCTCTTCCATATTCTAAAATAGCAGCATTTAAAAGGAAGGACAGAGCCTGTACCTTCTCTTTTTCTCCTCCCCACTTCCCTCCCTCCCTCCCACTCCGCCCCCCCCCCCGCCTCTCTCTCTCTCTCTCTCTCTCTCTCTCTCTCTCTCTCTCTCTCTCTCTCTCTCTCTCTGTCTCTCTCTCTCTCTCTCTCTCTTTCCCTCCCTCTCCCTCTCCTACTGTACTGAAAACACTACTTGCATATATCTAACCTATGACTAGTTTCGTATTCTACTGGCAGGTATCTACCCTTTCGCTAATCACTTTGATGGTCTACTTGCATTCATCTACCCTTACAAGAATGAATTCCATATTCTACCTTCAGATATCTACCTTATGAATTATGAAATGATTGGAATTCATAGTTAAGGCTAACTCTGTCTGCTCTTCTAAAAGGCCATGATGGTCCATGCTTACAAAAGTTCGCTGGAAACCGATACAGTTTATAATTGTCCCCCCTTACAACTCGACCATGATTATTGCATTATTAATATAATTATTTGATGATGTTATCTGTGAGAATTTCAATGTAATATCCTGCACTATACGGTGTATACGCGTGGTCTTTATATTGTGGGTACCACTCAGTGCAGTGCAGACGACACATGATGTATTATGGCGCATGCGCAGATAAGTGTATAGGGTCTGTCTACACTCGCATGTGTATTTGCACAGCACGTACCCAATACAACTGGGGCTCTTCTAGTTACCACTTCCATACTCTACTTGCATACATTCTACCTTTAAATCTACCACAGCCAGACCCCCTTCCATATACAGCCATACCAAACACCCAACCCTGCGGCTACTACTACCCACCCCCCCTACCCTGTCCCTCCCTCATCAACTACCCACCCATTACCATATGTACATACCAATGAATTTACGCCATGGGTTCTCTTATAAATATAAATAAATAAATATATATACACATATATATTAATAAATGTGCTCATTTAGGCTAAACATACCTGCAGCAAGTTCTGGTCTTCCAGTACTCTATGAGGTAACTCCTTGAAAATTTTTCAGTGTTGAGAGGCGAAAAATAACGCTCTTTTTCACTTACAGAGGTTTGTTATCACATTAAAAGATATAGTTACCATGTAAGCTGTATTCCACATAATCACGTTTCTTTTAATTTGGGAGACGATTGTGGGGAGGGGTCACGGCTTCGCCCTTGCTCCAACAAATAGTGGGACTGGAGCGTGGTGTGGCTCAGGGAAAGGCTAGATCAACACCAACTCGAGGTGTCATGGCGTCTCATTTTGATGAGGTCACAAGAGTTGCGATTCTATTATTGGAAAAAGCACATCGAGTTTATCATTCATTTTGGTCTTTTCAATTTTCAAAATGATGGAAAATAATGATTTGATGGTTATATTTTCATTGAACTATCATCAAAATAAGGCGGGTTATTTTTTAGAATAGCACATGTCCATATTTACAACTTGTACAATATCCAACATTGTTAAAGTTTCAATGGCTTTTCAGGCGTTTTTCACTTCATAAAGAAATATTGGCCTGGTATCCTACACATTAAGTAAAATACCTTTCATTCATTCATTGAGTGTATAGATGTATTAATAAAAGTAGGTTTATTTCATTCCTTCTGGCTGAGTAAGAAATACAGGCTTATGGCTTGACTCCCATTGCGAGCAATTCCACTGGAAAATCATTCCTGCGTAAACATAATTATCCACTCTTCTCATCCATAGTGCTATTTTGATGATTGTTCAGTGAAAAATTAACACTTAAAATAATTATTTTCCATCCTCTTTGAAATGTGAAAAAAAGAATAATAAACCCCATGTGCTTTTTCCAAAAATAGTATCGCAACTATTGTGACGTCATCAAAATAAGACATCATGACACCTTGAGTTGGTACTGACCTAGCCCTTGACGTGGCCCCACACCACATCCGCGTCAGACCTTTAAGAATACCACTCCAATGTGGTGTGGGGCGTAGGGATCCCACATTTCGTCTATGAAAATGAGTCACTCCGATAGCTATAATGTGGTGGGCATAAAGCAGTGTAAGGGTTTTTGTCATCGAATTAATAGTAAATATGGTCCCATACCCAGATACATGTCCATTAGTAAATGTATTTGGCTATACATGTTCTTAAATCCTTTGTATGAATTTAAAAATAATAATAATAATAATAATAATAAATAATAAAAAAGGTAGACAACTGGTAAAAGTATAAATTAATAAAACATGAAATCTTCGTAATGAAGTTCACTTCTGTCATAACCATGAACAATGTGTTTGAAATTATGAATTGGAATTCAATTATTCGACTTTATCGACGAGTTAGCCAGGAAATTGTTTTTTATGTCTTGGAGCGTGAGTAAACATTGCTATTGTAAAGTTGGTTATATATACATGTGTGTGTGTGTGTGTGTGTGTGTGTGTGTGTGTGTGTGTGTGTGTGTGTGTGTGTGTGTGTGTGTGTGTTTGTGTGTGCATGAATTAATAACACATACGACAACGACTGTACACAGATGAAGTAAATCATAACCTTTGTAGTCTTTTCTTCTCTTCTAATTTTTCATTGGCTATAGCTGATCAGAAGTCGTAGTACAGTTTTCAAACCAACAGATGAAATGATTCGTCTCTAGACACCCAGTATCTGCCAACTATTTGCTACGAATATAACGGACATTCCCAATTGCTTAAAACAGCGTAAAAAGAATGTTAACCGAACAACGACTGCTATGTATGCTGCCGCGTGTTTTTAATGCAACGGTCGTCCCAATCATGGCTTAAAAACTCCTAACTACACTGTTAACGACATGCAATTACTATATATGCTCGGTTCTATTGTTATCATCACTATTATTGTCATATATTATCATCATGACTATTATTGATAAATACAAACATGATTATAAATTTAGCTTATTTCGATTTAAACGTATTACATTTAGAAATATATATTCTTCCATTATGGTATGGCGTTATTATCAATGGTAAATTATATCGCAAGTCAAGACTAGATCTAGTAAAATTCATTACAATCACATATAACATGTACATCTATAGTCCTCCTGTTATTGTATTATTAATGTATATACATAGCACTATTATCATGAAATTAGATATTAGATTGCATCCATTATCATTTTCGTTTCTTCTGCCTCGAATATTCCTATAGCAATAAACACGCCGCTATTATTACTAATGACGAACACGAAAGGTCTGTCAATGACACTATCTTTAATTAACTGGAGATATAGATAGTGCTTGTCTTAGGTATGATTCATCCATTCGCGTCTGTTGTGAGGGGATGTTAGTCACTCTGATGTCAACAATGGCACAAGATTCCGACTCTAACGAGATGCGTTCAGCATATTTGAGGTTATCAGTTTTGTACATGGCACACACATTACTATCTTTGCGAAAAAAAAAAAAAATCATCCTAATGCCTTTTTGTTATCTCATTACACATAAGACATCGGATAATCTCGTGTGGCAGTTTCCGATGGAAAAGTCGGCCATAATTATATTAGTCACGCCCTTAGTCTTGATTTCCCAATTTACAAGTGCAGCAAATTAAATCTGTTAACCTAAAATTAAGGCTTTTTGGCCATGATAATCCAGTAGAAGCCACAATGTTCAAATTTCAACCCTAATGGCTTGAAGCTCGTTCTTAAATTTTTATTCTCTCTCTATATGTATATATATTTTTTCTTTCTTTCTTTCTTTCTTTCTTTTTTTTTTCTTTCTTTTCAGCCGATGTCACAGTGTAGAGTCGTAAAATGCTAACATATGTGTATGAACATGTACTAAGTTTTGGTCTGCCACACATTTCACACATCCACATATCTTGGAAAAAAAGAGAGAAAACAAAAATTATATATATATATATATATATATATATATATATATATATATATATATATAAACGATATATACGTTACCTTTCGCCACTGTTGCTGTAGAATGAAATCGGGGTCATCGAAAGCGTTTTTAATGGATTTTTTCGTTTCGCCAAAATGGTTACCTGCCTCGTTGATCACCGGACCAGAGCAACTTATTGTATGACTAGGAACAATGTAACTATTATTTCAAGTATATGGTAGTAGAATAAAGATGTGAATAAATGTGAGGCTAGGCTATTACGACCATAAACGGAAAACACGCATGGTTCTGTATAGTAACTGGAGAGACGATCAATGTTTATGATATTACTCAAGGAGATAACAAATTGCATTTTGACCCAGGCAAGGCGCCGTGATTAACTGAGTAATTGCGGCCAATATGTTGGATAAGGAGCCATGTACCCGTGTAAGGTAATGTTTCTACCATTCATTCATTCATTCATTTATTTTAGCCAAAATTGATGTAAGCATCTTGCGTATAGAAAAAAGGAACACTGTTAGGTGTCTACTTTTCCCCCCAATACCTAAACTTAACTTGAAATAACCTAAACTAACGAAAGTCCAATTTCAGGTCTAAAATGAAAATTGTTAGATGTCTTTTTTCCCCTGTGCCTAAATTCAACTAAAATAATATAAACTAACCGGTTCATTTTTATGGTCTATAAATAAACACTGTCTATTTTCCCCTATACACAAACTTATGTAAAACCATCTAAACTAACTATTTCTCCAGGTCTAAACAGTAACACTGTTAGATGACTATTCTTTCCCTATACCTAAACCACTAAAATAACCTAACCTAAGTAAAGTCCATTTTTCAGGTCTAAAAATGGACACTTAGGTGTCTACTTTTTTCTATACCTAAGCTTACTTTAAAATAACCATAACTAACCAAAGTCAATTTTCCAGGCATAAAAAGGAAAAGTTATATGTCTATTTTTCCCTATACATAAACTTTTAATAACGTAAACTATCCAAATTCCTTTTTTAAGGTCTAAAAATGAACACCGTTAGATGTCTACTTTTTCCCTATACCTAAACTTCTTTTAGTGAAGTGTAGGTATAGGGAATAAGTAGACATCTAACATATAGATATACATACATACATATATATATACATACATATATATATATACATACATACATACATACATATATATATATATATATATATATATATATATATATATATATATGTGTGTGTGTGTGTGTGTGTGTGTGTGTGTGTGTGTGTGTGTGTGTATATATATATATATATACATATATATATACATATATATATACATATATATATATATATATATGTATATATGTGTGTGTGTGTATATATATATATATATATATATATATATATATATATATATATATATATATATATGTGTTTGTATGTGTGTGTCTGTGTGTGTGTCTCTATATATATATATATATATATATATATATATATATATATATATACACATATACATACATATATATATACATATATATGTACATATATATATATATATACATATATATGTACATATATATGTGTATATATATATATATATATATATATATATATATATATATATACATATATATGTACATATATATGTACAGTTGCGGAATTATATTTCAGTACACATGCTGGAACCCACTTTCATACATCTGGCAACAAGTGCGATGTAAACATAGAGTAAATAGCATTTCTATGAATGGGGCGAAACCCCTAGCTTGTTTGTAAGACTGAGCGCGATTGGTCGAATAGAAAGAACCAATAAGTATAATAATATCTATTTTTTCGAAACGAAGCAAGCCATTTCATATTGCATTTTCTTCATATAAGTGATTGCAAAACACGCAGTATTAGTAGTCATTGGCTTCGTAGTGGAATATTTTTGAAATGTGACTTTTTGGAATTGTTTATCAAGATGGCAACACCTATGGAGGTAAAGCGGCATGTCTCCCTTATTTAAACAAAACAATTAACAATGATATTTGCATGATTTCTTGAACCTAGAAAATGCTTTATACTTCAAACAACTATGTATGACAGCTAAATCAAACAGAAATTTGCAAATTCGTTGAGAATTTATCAACTGCTTCTCGGAGCTACACCATCTAGTAGCAGCTAAACGAACTAATGAAATGAGATTTTTCTTTTCGCCGAAAGCAAACTGTTTCAATAAGTAGAAATCATGATGCGTTATATTCAGTGATGGGCATAGATGCACAGAACTGTCTAAGGCGATACCAATGCATCGATACGAGAAATTTGACTAAAACGATTCTGATACATCGATTCTTCGAAGACAGTTAAAGCGATACCAATACATGTATCGCCGATACAGCATCACCGATTCGTTATTGTAAGAAAATAATGAACCTGATATACCAATATTTCATTTGGATGACTGATGCACTGTAAAAAGTGTTTTTCAAATCATGCGTGGATATTTTGATGAGTTTTGCACCACAGTAACAACTGCTACGAACCGACAGGTTCGTAGCACTAAATGCGTTCTGTAAGAAAATAAAAAAGCCATTCATTTATGGCCAAAGAATGGAGGAGAGGGCCCCCTGCCTCTTTCACACTTCTTGAGCGTCACTGTCAACACCGCAAGCGAACGAGAAAGAAAAAACAATCCAAACACATTTAAAAACAGATAGATAGACATAGAGGGTAAGGAGAATCAGAGAGAGTAAGAGAATGAGAGGAGAGGGCTAGTCAGAGAGCGAGAGAATGAGAGGAGAGGGCTAGTCACAGAGCGAGAGAATGAGAGTTAGTTAGCGAATAAGAGAGTGGAGGAGAATGGGAGTAAGGGGAGGGAGTGATAGGCAGAGAGAGGGATGGAGGAAGGAAGGAAATGAAAGAAAGGGGGGAGAGATAGATAGAGAGAGAAAGGGAAAGTGGGGGGGCAGCGATAGAGAGAGGGAGCGAGAGGGAGAGGAGATGGAGGGATGAAGTGAGAGAAAGAGAGGAGCAAGAGGTAGAGAGAGATAAGGAAAGAAAAGGGGGAGGCAGAGCCAGAGAGAGGTGAGAGAGAGGGGAAAGAGATAGAGAAAGAAAGAGAGGGGAGGGGGAGGCAGAGATAGATAGAGGTAGTGTGAGAGGGAGAGGGAGGAAGAAAGAGAAAGAGAGAGAGGGGGGAGGGGGAGAAAGAAAGAGAAGGGGGAGGCACAGACAGAGAGAGGTAGGGAGAGAGAGAGGGCGGGGGGGGGGGGGAGGAGAGAAATAGAGAGGGGAAAAGAGAAAGATAGAATGAGTGAGGGGGGTAGGTATCACAAAAAGGAGAAAGAGAGAGAGAAAGTGAAAGGAAAAAAAAAGAGGGGGAAGAGATAGAGAGAGAAAGAAAGAAGGGGGCGACAGAGACAGAGAGAGGTAGTGAGAAAGGGAGGGAAGGAGAGAGAGAAAGAGCGAGAGAGAGAGAGAGGGGGGGTGGAGTGAGTGAGTGAGTGAGTGAAAGAAAGACGGACAGAGAGAAAAAGAAAGAGAGGGGTGGGATAGATAGCGAGTAAAGAAAAAGGGGGAAAAGGAGAGATAGTGACAGGAAGTGAGTGAATGATGAGTGGGAGAGAGAGAGTGAAAGGGAGAAAAAAAAGACAGAGAGATAGAAATAAAGAGAGAAAGAGAGAGTGAGAGTGAGTGCAAGAAATAAAAACAGAGAGATAGATGAAAAGATGAGTGAGAGATTGAAAGAAAGAGACAGAGAGGGGAGGAAGGAAGGGAGAGAGTAGGTAGATGGAGAGAAAAAGAGGGGGAAGAGATAGAAAGAGAAAGAAAGAAGGGGGGTGGCATAGACAGAGAGAGGTAGTGAGAGAGTGAGGGAGAGAGGTAGAGAGAAAGACAGAGTGAGGGAGGGAGGGAAGGACCTAGAGAGAGCGAGTCACAAAGAGAGAGAAAGAGCGAGGAAAGAGAGAGAGACAGAGAAAGAGAGAGAGAGTGTGTGTTGGGGAGAGAAAGAGAACAACAGAGAGAGTGAAAGAAAGAAAGAAAGAGATAGAAATAAAGAGAGAGAGTCACACACATACACCCACACACACAAGCAGGGAGAGAGAAAAAAAGAGAGAAGGAGGAGGCGGTAGAGCGGGGGAGGGAGGGTAGGAGAAAGAGAGAGTCACAAATAGAGATAGAGAGTGTGTGTGAGAGAGAGAGAGAGAGGGAGGCGTAGAGCGGGGGAGGGATGGTAGGAGAGAGAAAGAGAGAGGGAGAGAGAGAGTCACATAGAAAGTGAGTGAGAGAGAGAGAGAGAGAGAGAGAGAGAGAGAGAGAGAAGAGAGAGAGAGAGAGAGAGAGAGAGAGAGAGAGAGAGAGAGAGAGAAAGACAGAAATAAAAAGAGACAGCGGGAGCGGGAGGGCGAGGGAGAGGAGGTTGGGAGAGGAAGGGAAAGCAAGAGGGAGAGTGTGTAAAAAAATGAGAGAGGGGAGAAATAGATAGTGAGAAAGCGAGAGAGAGGTTGGGGGTGGGGGAGGGAGAAATAGATAGAGATTGGAGTGAGAGAGTGTGTCAGAAAGGGAGTGAGTGAGATAGTGAAAGAAAGAAAAAAAGAGAATGACGAAATGAAAGAGAAATAAAAAGACAGAATATGATAAAGAGAAAGAGAGATAAAGAGAGAGAGAAAATAATAATAAAGAGAAAGAGGGAGAGAGAGATTGATAAAGAGAAAGAGAGAGGGAGGGGGGAGATAAAGCGAACGAGATCGAGAGATAAACAGACAAAATTAGTAACAGAGGGAGACAGAGAGAGAGAGGGTGTGTGAGCCTGTGTGTGTGTGGGGGGGGGGGTGCACAAGTATATATTAGGCGATGGGATATAAACACGTATGTATGATTTGTTTCGTTCATCTGGAAAACACTTTATCTTGTGCTAAATCCTGATAATGGTTTGCGCTATCAAGATCCTACAAGCCATGACACTTCTATGCGGAGACGCATCCACACTCGAACAGCAGAGCAAGTAAACACACGTTTGCTTGTTTCAACTCAAGCAACTACAAGTTAAGTGGTTGAAGGAGGGAAATAAAATTTACTTCCTATAAGGCTGTTGTATAATGTTTGGTATCTTAAATGTTTCCATTCTGATTCTGAGGGAGTGGGTATACTATGTTGCGCTCTACTTTTCTTTGGCATATATATATAATTTCTGTTCTCTCGTTTGCCAATTCATGTCTAATCACTGTGTGCGCGTATGTGTTTATATATTATCTTGATGAGTTTATGAAATAATTTCTCGTTATATGAAATATATAAGATGCCGTTGACTTTGATGAGTATTTTTCATACACGAATTCCTGGAATTATTTGATAGCTTAAATGGCATTATAACTGCACATTTCTTTACAAATATAAACGTTTCTTTCTATAAACATCTACGTATGACAGCTGAACGAAATTGAAATTTGCAAATTCACTGATTTGCAACTTTTCGTTATCCTACCTTAACTATCTAGAAGGAGCTAATAGAACAAATGAAGTGACTTAATTTTGTTTCCTCAGACACCGATTCAGAAGACTGTAAAAACTTGAATTTTCTTTATCACAGAACATTCACTTAATGCAAAATCACAGTAGGGATATAGTGAATATATATGTGCTTCATCATTGTGAGTGTGTGTGCGAGTCAAGGAAGTAAAGATGGCCATTTTCAATGCAGCTGTTTGTCATTACCGTTGTTTGACTACTAGTTTGCGTACTGCAAGTTTAGGATTATTGGTCTTACATTTGGAACATTAGGAACCACGTTCAGCGCTAAATTATACAAAATGTATTTGTTAACCGAAATACTTTTTCCTTGTATGAACTGACCAAATGGTATAAAGTTTTGAATATAATTAGTTGCATTTTCACTATTAAAGAAAATCAGTATTATGTAGAAAAGAGCAAATATTAGGAAAAATCATACCAACTAGAACAATTCGTTTTTATTAAAATCTTGTCCAACCTCCATCATTTCTATTACTAATCGTAGTCTTTCCGGGACAGAAGCGACATGCTTATAGATTAGTTCCGGTTTCCTCCGCATTACCTCCCATTCCCTCTTTGCATGCTGTATTATCTGTTGAGAGGTTCTTTCATTGGCCGTTTCCCAGACGTTAACAATATTTGCCCAGATATTTCTAAGGGGTTCAGGTCACATGCTTTGCTTGGCCAGGGTAAGACCTCCAGGTGGTTTTGGTCTTGGAACCATCTCGTAACTACCCTCGAAGTGTGTATGGGGCAGTTATCCTGCATTACAATGATTGTTTCTGGGAACGGCAAAGCATAGCTCCGTACCGACGGGAGAAACACTTCTTCCAACAATTCTATATATTTCTCGGAATTGAATCTTCCGTCTATTTCTGCAAGCTCGCCAACTCCATGCAGGAAGATCCACCCCCACATGTTGCATGTCACGTGTCCACTTCTCGCAGTTTCAGAGATATTTTGTCTATCATATCTGGAAATTATAGGGAGATTAGAACATGAACATAACGACATACGGCAATAATCTGTAGACTTATCTTTTCTATACATCATGATACAATAAAATGCAAGGTGAAAAAGGTTATATTTACATACCTTGTGTTATCTCTCCTCCAGCAATGAAGCTTCCCGTGCGCGGTGGAACAAAAAGTTTTTTCATCAGTCCAGATAACTCTTCCCCAGTAATCCAGATCTTTGTCGATATGCTGCTGGGCGAATTGGAGACGACCTTGGCGATGACGTTCGGTCAACCTCTCTTTCACAGCTGGTGTACGGTGATGAATCCCATCTGCGTGCAATCGCTTTCTCACCGTGCGACTTGTTACTGGGAGCTGTAGTTCTTCTTGGATTTTGACCGCATTGGTGAAGGGGTTCGCCTCCACCGTCTCCCGGATTTGAGCATCCTGGTCTGCGGTCGTTTTCCGTGGAGCACCGGATCGAGAGCGGTCATTCAGGGTACCCTCCTCCTCCCATCTCCTTATCCACCTGTAAACGACAGATCGTGAGATACCCAACTCTCTGGAAATTTCACTGGGAGAGAGACCACTTTCCCTCATCCCAATGATGCGGCCTCGAGTTGCAATTTTCGTTTGCCTTGCGTCCATCTTCAAAGGAGAGTCAGCTAAGCCAGAGTGCTGCATTTCACAGGCAACCCTGTTATTCCCTCGGATTTCCCAGACGTCACAGTTTTTTTTTTTCTTCTTTAAGTTGTCTCCTCTTTCTTTAAATTACCCTGTTAGTAGTTCTGGGTTAAGAAACAAGCTTTCAGCTTCCTGAATTTTTCGGACATTTCGAATGTCTGAAAATAGTTATTCCATTAACCTGTGAAGGGTATTATAAAAAGTTTGACTTTCTCAAATCTAAATATATATATATATGTATATATATATATATATATATATATATATATATATATATATATATATATATATATACATCTGTATACCTATGCATATATTCTTGATAGAAATGAACTGAGAAACAAGAGAATAGAAAATACAAATATAACAGAAAAGTAGAGAACGAGATACATCAGCTAACAGGTCATGCAGTGAAGGAATGTGAAATATTGCGGAAAGACTGTGAGTAGTTATGGAAAATAAGGGGATTGGAAAAAGTTTTATTAAAAACGAATTGTTCTGGTTAATATGATTTTCCCAATATTTGCCCTTTTCTAATACTGTCATTCTTTAAAAGTGAAAACGCAACCAATTATCCTCAAATTGGATGATCTTTCTACCAATTTTGTTAGCTCATACAAGGTATGAACTAACAATCAATCAGCATGAAAACATATAAAATGCCACATATCATAAATCCTTAGAGGGAATAAATCTATTTCTCTCCTTCAACCACTTTACTTGTAGTTGCTTGAGTTGAAACAAGCAAACGTGTGTTTACTTGCTCTGCTGTTCGAGTGTGGATGCGTCTCCGCATAGAAGTGTCATGGCTTGTAGGATCTTGATAGCGCAAACCATTATCAAGATTTAGCACAAGATAAAGTGCTTTCCAGATGAACGAAACAAATCATACATACGTGTTTATATTTCATTGCCTGATATATACTTGTGCGCGCACACACACATACACACACAGGCTCACACACCCTCTCTCTCTCACTCCCTGTCTCTTCCCCTCCATCCCTCCTTCCCTCTCTCAGGTTCTCTCTCTCTCTCCTTCTGTTACTCATTTTGTCACTATTTATCTCTCTATCTCGTTCGCTTTATCTCCCACCTCCTTTTTCTCTCTCTTTATGTCTTTCCCTTTATCAATCTCCCTCTCCCTCTTTCTCTTTATTATTACTTTCTCTCTCTCTTCATCTCTCTTTCACTTTATCATACTCTCTATCTCTCTATTTCTCTTTCTCTTCGTTATTCTCTTTTTCTTCTTTCTTTCTTTTTCACTCTCACTCACTACCTTTCTGATATCACTCCCTCCCCTCACTCTCACTCTCCTCCACTCTCTTATTCGCTATCTAACTCTCATTCTCTCGCTCTCTGACTAGCCCTCTCCTCTCATTCTCTTCCAATCCCCCTTATTTTCCATAACTACTCACAGTCTTTCCGCAATATTTCACATTCCTTCACTGCATGACCTGTTAGCTGATGTATCTCGTTCTCTACTTTTCTGTTATATTTGTATTTTCTATTCTCTTTTTTCTCAGTTCATTTCTATCAAGAATATATGCATAGGTATACAGATGTGTAAATATATATATATATACATATATATAAATATATATATATATATATATATATATATATATATATATATATATATATATATATATAGCTGAAAGCTTATTTCTTAACCCAGAACTACTAACAGGGTAATTTAAAGAAAGAGGAGACAACTTAAAGAAGAAAAAAAAAAAACTGTGACGTTTGGGAAATCCGAGGGAATAACAGGGTTGCCTGTGAAATGCAGCACTCTGGCTTAGCTGACTCTCCTTTGAAGATGGACGAAAGGCAAACGAAAATTGCAACTCGAGGCCGCATCATTGGGATGAAGGAAAGTGGTCTCTCTCCCAGTGAAATTTCCAGAGAGTTGGGTATCTCACGATCTGTCGTTTACAGGTGGATAAGGAGATGGGAGGAGGAGGGCACCCTGAATGACCGCTCTCGATCCGGTGCTCCACGGAAAACGACCGCAGACCAGGATGCTCAAATCCGGGAGACGGTGGAGGCGAACCCCTTCACCAATGCGGTCAAAATCCAAGAACTACAGCTCCCAGTAACAAGTCGCACGGTGAGAAAGCGATTGCACGCAGATGGGATTCATCACCGTACACCAGCTGTGAAAGAGAGGTTGACCGAACGTCATCGCCAAGGTCGTCTCCAATTCGCCCAGCAGCATATCGACAAAGATCTGGATTACTGGGGAAGAGTTATCTGGACTGATGAAAAAACTTTTTGTTCCACCGCGCACGGGAAGCTTCATTGCTGGAGGAGAGATAACACAAGGTATGTAAATATAACCTTTTTCACCTTGCATTTTATTGTATCATGATGTATAGAAAAGATAAGTCTACAGATTATTGCCGTATGTCGTTATGTTCATGTTCTAATCTCCCTATAATTTCCAGATATGATAGACAAAATATCTCTGAAACTGCGAGAAGTGGACACGTGACATGCAACATGTGGGGGTGGATCTTCCTGCATGGAGTTGGCGAGCTTGCAGAAATAGACGGAAGATTCAATTCCGAGAAATATATAGAATTGTTGGAAGAAGTGTTTCTCCCGTCGGTACGGAGCTATGCTTTGCCGTTCCCAGAAACAATCATTGTAATGCAGGATAACTGCCCCATACACACTTCGAGGGTAGTTACGAGATGGTTCCAAGACCAAAACCACCTGGAGGTCTTACCCTGGCCAAGCAAAGCATGTGACCTGAACCCCATAGAAAATGTCTGGGCAAATATTGTTAACGTCTGGGAAACGGCCAATGAAAGAACCTCTCAACAGGTAATACAGCATGCAAAGAGGGAATGGGAGGTAATGCGGAGGAAACCGGAACTAATCTATAAGCATGTCGCTTCTGTCCCGGAAAGACTACGATTAGTAATAGAAATGATGGAGGTTGGACAAGATTTTAATAAAAACGAATTGTTCTAGGTGGTATGATTTTTCCTAATATTTGCTCTTTTCTACATAATACTGATTTTCTTTAATAGTGAAAATGCAACTAATTATATTCAAAACTTTATACCATTTGGTCAGTTCATACAAGGAAAAAGTATTTCGGTTAACAAATACATTTTGTATAATTTAGCGCTGAACGTGGTTCCTAATGTTCCAAATGTAAGACCAATAATCCTAAACTTGCAGTACGCAAACTAGTAGTCAAACAACGGTAATGACAAACAGCTGCATTGAAAATGGCCATCTTTACTTCCTTGACTCGCACACACACTCACAATGATGAAGCACATATATATTCACTATATCCCTACTGTGATTTTGCATTAAGTGAATGTTCTGTGATAAAGAAAATTCAAGTTTTTACAGTCTTCTGAATCGGTGTCTGAGGAAAAAAAAATTAAGTCACTTCATTTGTTCTATTAGCTCCTTCTAGATAGTTAAGGTAGGATAACGAAAAGTTGCAAATCAGTGAATTTGCAAATTTCAATTTCGTTCAGCTGTCATACGTAGATGTTTATAGAAAGAAACGTTTATATTTGTAAAGAAATGTGCAGTTATAATGCCATTTAAGCTATCAAATAATTCCAGGAATTCGTGTATGAAAAATACTCATCAAAGTCAACGGCATCTTATATATTTCATATAACGAGAAATTATTTCATAAACTCATCAAGATAATATATAAACACATACGCGCACACAGTGATTAGACATGAATTGGCAAACGAGAGAACAGAAATTATATATATATGCCAAAGAAAAGTAGAGCGCAACATAGTATACCCACTCCCTCAGAATCAGAATGGAAACATTTAAGATACCAAACATTATACAACAGCCTTATAGGAAGTAAATTTTATTTCCCTCCTTCAACCACTTTACTTGTAGTTGCTTGAGTTGAAACAAGCAAACGTGTGTTTACTTGCTCTGCTGTTCGAGTGTGGATGCGTCTCCGCATAGAAGTGTCATGGCTTGTAGGATCTTGATAGCGCAAACCATTATCAGGATTTAGCACAAGATAAAGTGCTTTCCAGATGAACGAAACAAATCATACATACGTGTTTATATCCCATCGCCTAATATATACTTGTGCACCCCCCCCCCCCACACACACACAGGCTCACACACCCTCTCTCTCTCTGTCTCCCTCTGTTACTAATTTTGTCTGTTTATCTCTCGATCTCGTTCGCTTTATCTCCCCCCTCCCTTTCTCTCTCTTTCTCTTTATCAATCTCTCTCTCCCTCTTTCTCTTTATTATTATTTTCTCTCTCTCTTTATCTCTCTTTCTCTTTATCATATTCTGTCTTTTTATTTCTCTTTCATTTCGTCATTCTCTTTTTTTCTTTCTTTCTCTATCTCACTCTCTCCCTTTCTGTCTCTCTCTCTCACTCCAATCTCTATCTATTTCTCCCCCCCCCCCACCCCCAACCTCTCTCTCGCTTTCTCACTATCTATTTCTCCCCTCTCTCATTTTTTTACACACTCTCCCTCTTGCTTTCCCTTCCTCCCTCCTCACAACCTCCTCTCCCTCGCCCTCCCGCTCCCCGTCTCTTTTTATTTCTGTCTTTCCTCTCTCTCTCTCTCTCTCTCACTTTCTCTCTCCCTCTCTCTCTTTCTCTCTCTCTCTCTCTCTCTCTCTCTCTCTCTCTCTCTCACTTTCTCTCTCCCTCTCTCTCTTTCTCTCTCCTACCATCCCTCTCCCACTCTACGCCTCCCTCTCTCTCTCACACACACTCTCTATCTCTATTTGTGACTCTCTCTTTCTCCTACCCTCCCTCCCCCGCTCTACCGCCTCCTCCTCTCTTTTTTTCTCTCTCCCTGCTTGTGTGTGTGGGTGTATGTGTGTGACTCTCTCTCTTTATTTCTATCTCTTTCTTTCTTTCTTTCACTCTCTCTGTTGTTCTCTTTCTCTCCCCAACACACACTCTCTCTCTCTTTCTCTGTCTCTCTCTCTTTCCTCGCTCTTTCTCTCTCTTTGTGACTCGCTCTCTCTAGGTCCTTCCCTCCCTCCCTCACTCTGTCTTTCTCTCTACCTCTCTCCCTCACTCTCTCACTACCTCTCTCTGTCTATGCCACCCCCCTTCTTTCTTTCTCTTTCTATCTCTTCCCCCTCTTTTTCTCTCCATCTACCTACTCTCTCCCTTCCTTCCTCCCCTCTCTGTCTCTTTCTTTCAATCTCTCACTCATCTTTTCATCTATCTCTCTGTTTTTATTTCTTGCACTCACTCTCACTCTCTCTTTCTCTCTTTATTTCTATCTCTCTGTCTTTTTTTTTCTCCCTTTCACTCTCTCTCTCCCACTCATCATTCACTCACTTCCTGTCACTATCTCTCCTTTTCCCCCTTTTTCTTTACTCGCTATCTATCCCACCCCTCTCTTTCTTTTTCTCTCTGTCCGTCTTTCTTTCACTCACTCTCTCAATCACTCCACCCCCCCTCTCTCTCTCTCTCGCTCTTTCTCTCTCTCCTTCCCTCCCTTTCTCACTACCTCTCTCTGTCTCTGTCGCCCCCTTCTTTCTTTCTCTCTCTATCTCTTCCCCCTCTTTTTTTTTCCTTTCACTTTCTCTCTCTCTTTCTCCTTTTTGTGATACCTACCCCCCTCACTCATTCTATCTTTCTCTTTTCCCCTCTCTATTTCTCTCCTCCCCCCCCCCCCCGCCCTCTCTCTCTCCCTACCTCTCTCTGTCTGTGCCTCCCCCTTCTCTTTCTTTCTCCCCCTCCCCCCTCTCTCTCTTTCTCTTTCTTCCTCCCTCTCCCTCTCACACTACCTCTATCTATCTCTGCCTCCCCCTCCCCTCTCTTTCTTTCTCTATCTCTTTCCCCTCTCTCTCACCTCTCTCTGGCTCTGCCTCCCCCTTTTCTTTCCTTATCTCTCTCTACCTCTTGCTCCTCTCTTTCTCTCACTTCATCCCTCCATCTCCTCTCCCTCTCGCTCCCTCTCTCTATCGCTGCCCCCCCACTTTCCCTTTCTCTCTCTATCTATCTCTCCCCCCTTTCTTTCATTTCCTTCCTTCCTCCATCCCTCTCTCTGCCTATCACTCCCTCCCCTTACTCCCATTCTCCTCCACTCTCTTATTCGCTAACTAACTCTCATTCTCTCGCTCTGTGACTAGCCCTCTCCTCTCATTCTCTCGCTCTCTGACTAGCCCTCTCCTCTCATTCTCTTACTCTCTCTGATTCTCCTTACCCTCTATGTCTATCTATCTGTTTTTAAATGTGTTTGGATTGTTTTTTCTTTCTCGTTCGCTTGCGGTGTTGACAGTGACGCTCAAGAAGTGTGAAAGAGGCAGGGGGCCCTCTCCTCCATTCTTTGGCCATAAATGAATGGCTTTTTTATTTTCTTACAGAACGCATTTAGTGCTACGAACCTGTCGGTTCGTAGCAGTTGTTACTGTGGTGCAAAACTCATCAAAATATCCACGCATGATTTGAAAAACACTTTTTACAGTGCATCAGTCATCCAAATGAAATATTGGTATATCAGGTTCATTATTTTCTTACAATAACGAATCGGTGATGCTGTATCGGCGATACATGTATTGGTATCGCTTTAACTGTCTTCGAAGAATCGATGTATCAGAATCGTTTTAGTCAAATTTCTCGTATCGATGCATTGGTATCGCCTTAGACAGTTCTGTGCATCTATGCCCATCACTGAATATAACGCATCATGATTTCTACTTATTGAAACAGTTTGCTTTCGGCGAAAAGAAAAATCTCATTTCATTAGTTCGTTTAGCTGCTACTAGATGGTGTAGCTCCGAGAAGCAGTTGATAAATTCTCAACGAATTTGCAAATTTCTGTTTGATTTAGCTGTCATACATAGT
>NC_091563.1:55000-62500 GCF_042767895.1 Penaeus vannamei
AACTGAAAGTGAGAGAGTGAGAATGAGTTAGTCAGTGCATCCGTGCAGTGTAGGATTTTAGTCGAGAGGATACGAGAAATCATCTAGCCAAGTAATCAACATCTCCCCATGTCCTAGGTGCGTGGCCATTAAGAAAGAGGTTTGGTTATGCATGCTCTTAAATAATGGATATGAATGAAGAAAGAAAGAAAGAAAGAAAAAAAACACTGCTTAACAACTGTTAGAAGTATGAATGAATAAAACATGAAATTGTCATCCTGAAAAAACTGTTTTATACTAGCAGTTTAGGGTTCAGTTCTTCTGCCATAAGCGTGAACAATGTGTTTGAAATTCTAGATATTTTTTCGCGCATGAATTTGAAAATAATCATATCTAATATTTGAATTCAATTATACAAGTTAGTAAACACTGCTATTGCAACGCTATGTATATATATATGTATATATATTATATATATATATATATATATATATATATATATATATATATGTATATATATATCATATATATACATACATATATATATATATAAATATATATATATAACATATAATTTATTATATAATATATATATACATAATATATATACATACATATATATATTATGTATATATATATATATTATATTACAAATTATATGTTTTATATATATATATATGCATATATAATATATATATATATATATGTATATATTATATATATAATATATATATATAGATATATATATATATAACATATAATTTATAATATAATATATATAAATATACATAATATATATATATATATATATATATATATATATATATATATATATATATATATATATATATATATATATATATATATATATATATATATACACACATTAATCACAGGTACGAGAACGACTGTATACAGATGAAGTAAAGCCATATCTTTTTAATAATCTGGAGTCCAATGGGTGTCGTTGATAACAAGCCGTTTTGCAGTTTTGGAAGCAACAGCCGAAATGACTTGTCCCTCGACAGCCGGTCTCTGGCGTCGACTAACTGTTGCGACGAATATAACGGACGTTCCTAAGAGCTTAAAACTGCTTAACGAGACTGTTAACCGAAGAACGATCGCTATGTACGCTTCTACGTTTTTAATATAACGGACATTCCAATTATGGCTTAAAGATACCTATTTAGAATATATATATATATATATATATATATATATATATATATATATATATATATATATATATATATATATATATATATATATATATATATATATATATATATATATATAGCATGGTATTCTGCCAGTATCCCTGGTAAATTATATCGTAATTATAAGTCAAGACAAAATATATCAAAATCTATTACAATTATAAATAACATGAACATGTATAGTCAAAGTTATTGTATTATTAATATATATATATATACATAGCGCTATCATCCTTATGATAATGATTGATAGTGGATTGCATCCAAAATCTTTTTTTTATTTTTTATTACTCTCTTAAGAATATTCCTATATCAATAAACGCGGTTGTTATTACCGACATCGGAAATAAAGGGTCAATCAATGTCAATATCTTGATTGAACTGACGGTGCTTGTCCTTGGTCTGATTCCGCTCTTCGCATCTCTGTTGTGGACGGATGTTTGTTCCTTTAATGTTAAAATGACACAAAATTCCGACTCTAAAGAAATGCGTTCAACATGCGTGTTTATTATCATTTTACATGGCTGATAGGTTCCTCTCCTCGCGAAACATTTTAATCATCATAATGTCTTTCTTCCCCATTACACCCAAGATATCGGATAATCTCGTGTACAAGTTTTCGACGGAAACCTCGGCCCTGGTTATTTTAGATACGCTTTTAGTCTGGATCAACCAATTTATCAGTGCGCCAAATTCAGTCATTTCACCTAGAATTAAGGCTTTGTTGGCCATGATGCTCCAACAGAAGCCACTATGCTGAGCGAAGGTCGATTTGAAACACTGAAGGCTTAAAGTTCATTTTCGAATTTTCATCTCTTTATATTTTTTGCAGCTGACCACACAGCGTAGAGTCGTAAATCCCTAACATATGGGGCTGGACATGTGCATGTAAAATCTTCGTCTACCCCACATTTCAAAGAGCTCTTACTACATATAATGAAAAATAAGTTTTATTAACGATAAATACGTTATCTTGCGCCACTGTTGCTTCAAAATAATGTCATCTGATTCAGTCATTGTGCCGAAAAAGTTGTAATATAATTTCTTTGGTTAAAATGTTTGCCTACGAGTTGATATCAGATGCAGGCGCATTCAACAGTTTATCTCCAGACCGTCGAATGGCATCCGGTGTTTTTGAATAGTTTAGTTCGCGCCCTTGGCTTTACGAGCCGACGGCCACGGTCAGTGTGTTGCCCTGATTCTCTGCCTCGGGATCACTGAAAGCGTCTTTAATGGGTGTAATCGTCTCGGCAGTCTGGTTTGCTGCACCGTTGATAACGGACCAAGAGATTCAAATTATTGTATGAGTACTAACAATGTAACACTGCTTTATCTTACGTATATTGTAGTAAAAAAAAAAAAAAAAAAAAAATGTAAATAAATGAGGCTGGGCGATTATGGCTCTCAATACCATGGTTGCGTATACTAACTATATCGGTGGACGTCATTGATATCACTCAAGGAGATACCAAGTTGTATTTTGACCCAGACAAGACGAAGTGATTGGTTGTTTGATTGACTGCCACGAATAAATAGAATGAACAGCCATGTACCCGTTTAAGATACTAGTACAACAATTCGTGCATTTATAATTTATTTTAGCCCAACTTTTTTATTTCTATAGTTAAAGAGGGTACAGCGACTACGCGGTATTCCAAGACCTATGTACACTTTACCGTTTAGCAAAGATGTAATTTTCCTTGCGTTCGTCGCAGGAACATATTGTCGAGTCGACAAAGTGCTGGAATTATAACATTTTCTTTTTACTCTATCTGCGTTTGCGTCATCGAAATAAATAACTTCCTGATATGTTCTTAGAAGTGGGCGAAACTCATTCATAAATATGAATGTTTTTAGTAACATACATACGATCCACAAATTTGGCTTCAATCAAAAAAATACAAAGAATTTATTTTTTCCACTAGTTACTTTCGACAGGAAATGTAACTGTCACAATCTTGGGCCATTTCCCGTTATGTCTTGAGAATAATGCATTAGAGAGAAGAATATCACCGGAAATACGTTTAAAAGTAAATACTGATGTACTTTCTTCTCTCTCTCTCCATTTTAAACATATGAGTAAAGGTACATCCTCCCGGACATATCTTCACTCCTATAAGGGATCATTAAAGGTATTTTATGAAATTAATAATCGACCCATCTTTTCATAATGTTGATAATATCTGTGTAACGAATTTATTGCTTTAGGGAAAGAAACGAACATACGCTTGTCTCAGAAATTAATATTATTGTATTCTCAATGTATATACGTGGTATTGTTATAGCATTATTTACCCATCATTTATTATGTGATTGTATCAATATGTATTATCACTTTTTCTCTCTCCTACGAATACCCCCGCAAGCCACCGCTGTTATTACAAACAGCGAAAATAAAGGGTGGGTGTTATCAACTTTGCTGCTGCTCCCCCAACCGCGATCAAACCCGTTGCAGGCTGCGGGTCACATGACCTGGCATCCGCATGCAGGATTCCCGAAGAAGGACTTGCCTCGCACGAATCAGGTTGGATCGGCCTGTCCAGCCGGCGGAACGTCCTCCCCGAACGCTAGGTCCAACATGCTTAATGTGACGCGCCAGTGGGTCTTTATCCTTTCAACAAACCCGATAATGTTATATTGTAAAGTTACTCATCCTCGCACGACTATGTTGACTGAGTAGCCTTATATCCATTTATGTCTTGAATGCTTTTCTTTCATATCCATCTTCTATTTTCAGTATCTCTATATCATCCCTTATATTACCCCTAGTTAATTTGGGCATTTTCTTGAATGTAGATTCATTCTACAGCTTATTTGTATAGATGTAGATTGTTCTATATCTATAAAACAATCCAACAACGACACGGCATTCCTAGACCTTTCAACAAATAATTTATAATAGAGTGTTTTAAATATTGCTTCACGTTCGTCGTAGGAAGATGCAATGCAGTTGACACAGCGTTGGATGCTGTAGGTTAGACTCGTACACTTTCTTTTACTCTATGGATAAATGGTTTCCAGATATGGTGGCCTGGACTTATAATATGATCTTAGAAATACGCAAAAATCAAAAATACATTGTTTAGCATAAAAATATATAAGCGCCACTGATTTTAGTTCATTCAAATGATTGCACATTTCCTCTTCTTTAACATATTTATGTTCATCAGGAACAGTAATTGCCACACATTCACGCCACTTTGACTTTGAATATCCTGGCTCACAATTCAAAACAATCCCATGTGAATAAACGCAGTTCATTATCCATGATCAAAATATAGTCCCTTAATCAAATGAATCGATCAATCAACGGAATGGTATTAATTCATGAATGAGTATAATGCGTAATTTTAATCGTTGCTATTAGTTAATTCGGGGTCTTAAATGAAAAGAAAGATTTCCAACATAATTTGAATATAAATAGGTAGAGGTATATAGGTAGGTAAATTGTATCAAATAAGAATTATTGTAAAAGTTCATATGTTTTTAAAATTGGTTTCTACTAACATCGAGAAATGGTTTGTCAATAGCCGATCTAATCAAATGTCCATTTTCACGAATTGCACTGATTACTGCAGCATCTCCTCCGCCTCGCCCAGCCTCAACTGGGATGGGACTGACGGCGCCAGGTCATCCTTCTCCTCTCGGACTGACGGCGCCAGGTCATCCTTCTCCTCTCGGACTGACGGCGCCAGGTCATCCTTCTCCTCTCGGACTGACCTTTATTCACTTCCGGAGGGAATTCTTAGTGCAATTATATTGCGAAATTAATCACAAACCAAAACTTTTCTTGCTTATCTGCCTTGAATACTTTTGGTTCATATATATATATATATATATATATATATATATATATATATATATATATATATATATATATATATATATGTGTGTGTGTGTGTGTGTGTGTGTGTGTGTGTGTGTGTGTGTGTGTGTGTGTGTGTGTTCTATTTTCTGTATTTCTATTTTATCATTTATGTTATCCCTATTTGATTTGAACATTTTCTTACATCTAGTATCATTTTAAAGCTTATTGTTCTATCCAGCGACAACACGGTATTCCAAGAGTTTTGCGCACATAATTTATCACATCGCATATTTTCCAAATTCCTTTCGCATTCGTTATAGGAAGATATCGACTCGACAGTATTCGATGCCATAGGTCTGAATTGCACTTTCTTTTTTTACTCCATCGGTATTATTTACGTCTTCGAAATAAATTATTTCCAGATATAGTGATCTGGACACATAATATGTTCTTAGAAAACGGTGAAAATAATCAGTAGATACAAATTTATTTGCAAGATAATATCCGCGTTCCACTGATTTTGGTTGTCAAAAAAGAAGAAAAAAAATCACAGCTCATCTTTCCAGTAATGTTCGCCAGGACTGAAATCGTTTGTATTCCGCGCCCTCCGCGATAAACATCCTGTGTCAGATTTCTAAAAGGATTATCACAATATTGCGTCGATTTCTATTGTAATAATCCATTATGAATAAATATATAGGTACATTGTATTCACGGTTAGAATATAGTCCCTTGATCAAGTCAATCAACCGATCAATCAATGGAATGTTAATTCATGAATTAGTCTAAAATGCAGTGCTTTTAACAGTGCCAGCTGGTTGTCCAGTTCATACGGGACCGTTTGGTCGATTCTTTTTCAGCTGGAAAAACTCATTTCACCCCAATTCGCGCTATATCAGTTGTAATTACTGTTGATTTTAAATTGAAAGAATTGCTTTGAAGACAATACCTATTTATATATTGATAGATATAGTGTATTGGTAGGCAAGTTCTATCACGCAAGAATTACTATGATATTTAATATGTTGATAAAATTAATTTCTAACAACATTGAGAACATTTTTCAAAGTCCAATTATCATTCGAGTCAAAGGTCCATTATTCTTCAAGATATATTGTATATTGATTACGATTTCAGTTCCAGATAATTACTATCAATTTTACATTGATTAGGATAATAGTTGAATCTCAGAATCGAATTCCTAAACTGCTGTTCGTTTCCTTAGCCGAAAATGCTTCTCTAAAATGGAACTGGAAAACATCCATCATCGTCCAACAAAAAGTCCATTTTTCCAAAGGTCTAAAATCAACATTGCTAGAAGTTTATATTTCCCTATACATAACCTTTACTAGAATAACCGAATCTAACTTTACCTTGTATTACACACACACACACACACACACACACACACACACACACACACACACACACATGTGGAAGTTCAGGAATCTTCCACCTTTAATAAATGCAAAAGGAAAATCACGGGGCATGGCCACAGTGGAGACTACCGTGATGACTGGACATCGTACGAGTGATCACGCGATGCTGGGCGCGCTCCCCGAGTGATAGATCGTGAAGGTTGACCCGGTGTCGGCCGCAGTGATACTGCAAGGCATATCAGTAGCGTGTTTACTTTTAGTTGTTCTAAATTATTATATGATCTCACTTCAGTTACTAGGTAACACTTTTCATTTTAGTATATTACGTTTTACTTGTTTGAATGGGTTGCTACATTTTTAATGGGTCAGTCAACCATGAGATAATTGCATTTTTTCTCATTCGTATAGTGACATAAAGTGAAGTGAAGTGAAAGTAAAGTGAAGTGAAAGGAAGTAAAGTGAAGTGAAGTTCTTTTAGCACAGATTGTTGGTGTGTGCGGGCAGGAGAGTGGGGCGGTAGAGGCGAGGAGTGCTGGGTCAGCATAGTTCAGCACGAAGTAGACATAACAATCCTTGTTTTCAACCGGCGTTAGCCTCGGGTGATGACGTTTCGTTGTAACGTCATGACCCCCACATCTGACGTCACTGTCCTCCCCACATTCAAGTCGAGTTCGGGCGGGTGCCGACTGCGGAAATTTTCCTGGGGGAAATTGTCGTGCGCCGACCTTGCCTGTCGGCTGACTCGTTAGCGAGTGTTACCAATTGAGCGTTACTTTCGTGTTTTAGATATTTGGGCTTCATTATATGTATTGCTACATTAGTATATTTAAGCTCATGATGAATGGATAGCTAACGATACAATAGCTTATTTAATAAATTTGTCGTAGATTTTATTTGTTTCGTAGTTAGATCTACTGTTACACCTAAAAACTCTCTCCGACCTTTGAAAAGAATTTTGATCTTTACAAAGATGGGTTTTAACTGTACTGACCGAAGTTATTTTACTGAAGGAGAGCGTAAGGCCATTAAGGGAAATACGACAGATTTAACCTCCGGGATGGAAGTAAAAATTATGCCTAACCCGAGAGTATCGGAGACCCAGGGGGCCTCTGAGGCG
>NC_091563.1:80000-85000 GCF_042767895.1 Penaeus vannamei
TGCTCGTGGAAGGGGTGGCTGGTGTTGGCAAAACAACTCTCATTAGGAAACTAGTGCTTGACTGGGCGTCCGGGAACAGCACAATACCAGGTCTGGACGATTTTCAACTACTAATATATATGCAGTTTAGAGATCAACATATTAATTCCATGTCCCTATTGTGTACTTATGTTATGCCATACATGAAAGAAATAGTAGATCCAGAATATTTAATGATGTTAACTGAAGGCAGTAACATCATATTCGTATGTGATGGTCTTGATGAAAATAATCCTCTGTCAATACAACTGTTCAAAGAGATCCTCGATTATGGAGCAAACACCCCACTGACTGTAGTGTGTACCACACGCCCACAAGAAATTGATAATCTGCTGTTCATGTTGCCTGATCAGTTCTCTTGTTTACACCTTCAGGTGTTAGGAATTCCTGAAACAAAAAGGCCCTCTTTCATAAAAAGGTATATGGAAGCCCAAAAGCCAGATACAGATCCTCAGTCTTTACTTGATTACCTGAACAGAACATCAACTCGTGTGCAAGAATATTTAAGATTTCCTTATAACCTCATGTGCCTTGTAATGCTTTGGATCCATAATCCAGAAAGGATCAACAGCTTGACAACCGCAACAGAGTTGTTCATGGAAACACTTAAAGAAACACAAAAAAAGCTACAGACCAGGCTGTGGACCCTTGCAAAGGGTCCACAGTTGAGTGAATTGCCCAAGAGCATGGATGACATTATGGATACACTCTATGACATGGCTCTCGTTCATCATGGATCAGGTGACATTATTCTGACAGAGGATTCAGTACAGTTACTAAAGAACGAATGTTCTCGGTTGAATCTCGCTTGGAATGAAATAAGTAGTGCCTTCTTTATTCAAAATATTACATCAGTTAAGGAAGAAACTTCTTACAGCTTTCCACACAACGGCTTGCAGGACTTTTATGCAGCTATGAGCATTCTGAAGAAAGTCGAGGATCATACTGTTGACATAAAGAAGACAACAACAGATGTAAGGGCAGTCCTTTTATGTAATCACTGTTCCCAGGATCAAATCAGCTTCATTCTTGAAAAAGTGAATGAAGTACTGGACTCCCCTATGCCAACCAGAAGCCTCGGCAGTATCTTTCAAGAAATAGCAAAAGAGGACCGGCCAGATTTTAGAACTGATCTCATTAGACGATCACGGAATATTCTCACACATCTCACTGGTATTCTCCATTATAGAAATACGGCTTTCACAGAGGAGAGAGCAGAGGAGTTATTTCTACTGCTCAAAGAGTCAGGAATTCAAGATACAGAGCACTGGCTGGATCTCTTGGAGCTGACCAGATTTGACAAAGAACTCTGTAGACTGATAGCCCAGCAAATTTCGGTTGGAAAAAGCCTGACGGTCACAGATTCCCGCACAGGAGCCTATACATCATTGCTACCTTGTATCAAAAAGAAAAATGTAAATATACGTATATTTATTGAACGTGAGCCTAAGGAAGTTGTACATCTAGAGGAACTTCTACGCCGTGTCCAGGAGAAGCAATGGATGTTAAGATTGCTCCTCCAGCATGAGTTCAGGCTGCCAAAGCCTGGAGGAAGCAGCTTGGACGGGGCTCTGAAACAACTAAGGTTAGATTTTCCCTTTTTATCGAAGCTGGTTCCTGACGTAATGGAAAGGAAGATAATAATAACAGTAATGATGATAATTTTGGTATTTGTAATGTCTATAATTACGATAATAATTGTTATCACTATCACTATAATCATATTGCTGTCACCATCATAATTATTGGATTTACAATTATATATTGCATCAAAAAAATCGTACTTGCAATCATCTTTCCTTGGAAACAATTCTGATATTACTATTATTAAACACTTGTCGATTAATACAAATATGTCATGAAGTCTACCTGAAATATTTGTTCTATGTTTAAGAACAAAATTCCTCCTGCAAGACACAAACATATACAACTGATATAAATTATCCTCCCATTATAACCGTCAGTGTCCCTTCTTGCAGATTCCCTGTCAGCATGTATTAGCAGGATGGTTTCTTTTTTCGCACTAACGTCTCTTACATATTTGTCTTTTTATGTGGCTGAATAATTCTTTCTCTGTATACACATATATTTCTCTTTACCACATTATCGATTTCCTTCGCAGATGTTCGATGTACAGATTCCAAGGCCAAGTGAGCCTGGCCTTGTTGGAGACACTGTCCAATACGCTAAGAGATCTGCATTTATCTGTGGCTGACACTGAACAGTATTTGGCTTTGTCCCATTATCTGTCAGCAGCGACGAGTCATCTTCCACTTTTGGAAAATTTTAGTAAGTGATTTCATTGGGTTTGCTTAGTTACAAACGTAAAAACTAGTACTCCTATGCATCATGCTGATTTTTATTTACTAATGTATTATGATAATTTTTTTTCATTTTTTTTTCTACAGGAATGCATATACCTGCATGCACAGTGGGCACGGAGTTACTTCAGCCACTCCCAAAAGGTCTGACTTTGCAGCTGATAATTTCCAAAGTGGATGGCGACGCGCTGACCTGGGCGTGTCGAGCAGCTTCCGCGCTTCAGCCTGAGGGGAGACGGTGGGCCTGTAATTCTGTTCTGAGAATGCCAATAACCAGCAGGAAGGCTTTCCTGCTGGTTATTGGCATTCCAGTCTACCCAGGATGATACTTATCTTTTGCGTAAAGATTTTAAAGTGAAATAAATTTTATGCAGTATGATTTCTTTTCATGTCGCTATTATTATTATTATCTTTGTCAGTGATCTGTGACATCATTTTTGTATGTTTTCATTGTCACGATCATTATGTTTTTTGTCATTATTTTTCATCATCATCTTTATTATCATTATTATTTTTTTATAGTATTTGGGCATATAATTAATTCTAGGTTTTTACTTTTTATCATCTTCACATCTCTTTCACTTATTTTGTGAACTGCCTCAAGCAGGTATCAGTTCCTGGCCGTATCCGGCGCTGGCAGCAGCGCCCAGGTGTGCGGCCGCCTGCTGGAGGGCCTGGCCCGCGGCGGCGTGCGGATGGCGGAGGACGCGTACCTCGTGGTGGCGCCCAAGCTGGCCAGGGCGGACCTGGCTCGGCTGCAGGCGGGCTTCGAGGGCCGGTTCGGCTGTCGGTTCCGAGCGTGAGTAGATTTCCATCACCAGTAAAATTGAAAGCGTTAGTGAGAAATAAGAATAGTGGTAATGATATCAGCAAAACAAGTTATCATCATCAACCTCATCTCATCATCATCACCGTCATCCCATCACCATCATATCATTATCATCACCATCATCCCATCATTGTCATTACCATCCCATCATCATCCCATCATCAGTATCTTCCCAGCATCATCACCATCATCTCATTATCATCATCCCATTATGATCACCATCATCCCATCTTTATCATTACCATCCTATCATCATCACCATTCCGCCATCATCACCATTTCATTATCATTCCTACCCCACCATCATCACCATTCCACCATCATCCCATCATGATCACCATCATCTTCCCATCATCATCTGCTGAAGAGAAGCCTGCGGCGTGACGTCATCATTTACATGCGAACGCCCAGGAATCTCGTCGAGGTCACGCGAACGCCTCCTGACGATGACCTCAACGACCTTGAAGGGAGAGGGGGGTCTCTGCAACAGTGACCCCCCCTCTCCCTCCTTTCTCTAACCTTCCCTCTACCCCCCTGTACCCCCCCCCCCCCATCATCATCATCCCATCATCATGATCACCATCATCCCATCATCATTATCACCAAATGTATACACTTCTCTACAGTTTTTCTTATATCTACTATCATTGTCATCATGATGAGACTTATATGAGACCTACCTCTCGAGGGAAATTGTGTGCGGGTGCGGGATCCCGCAGGTGGGCTGTGCTGGGGTTGGGACGCCAGCGGGGGAGCCAGAGAGGTGGCTGCTGCTGAGTTGGGATTATTTACATCCTACATCATTCTGACGCTGATAACTGACACTGCTTTCCTTTTACAGTTGGAGAGGGAGTTCCATCTGGACTTATAAATGCTAATAGGAGCTCCAGTCTTGCCTCAGAGATCATGCTTCATTTCTAATTGACACATTATTTCTGAGAGAAGAGGAAAACCTACACATTGGTCACGCCAGAAGATCAAATTATTGATGAAGTGAAAATTGCTATAAAAAAGAGTTCCTTTGTCAAAAGTTAAGAGAATGAAAGCGGTTCTCCAGTGAGAATCTTGGAAGCTATCTGCAGTCTGATTTACAAACTGATGAGACCTAAAGTGTCAGATCTTGATATAAAGATAAAACAAATCAAAATGTTTTGGAAAGAATGTCACACTAGCATTAGAAGGCCCACTTCTTGTGCCAGTGTGGCAATATGCATGGCAGTATACTCTTGTTAATTTCTTATAGCTTAGAAAATGCTCAATGCAATTGTTAAAATATTTCTTTTGTGAGGCATTTTGAGTGATACCACAATTTATTTTGTTTGTTTTTAATGATAACATATTTCTCAAAATTATGAATTTGTATCCTTATATACACAGGCAATTTGCTGAAATCTAGGGTAAAAATCGACATCTAAGGCAATGTTTATCTCTGCTTGTGAGAGCCGTGATATATATATATATATATATATATATATATATATATATATATATATATATATATATATTTGTGTGTGTGTGTGTGTGTGTGTGTGTGTGTGTGTGTGTGTGTGTGTGTGTGTGTGTGTGTGTCTGTGTGTGTGTGTTTGTGTGTGTGTGTGTGATATATATATATATGTGTGTGTGTGTGTGTGTGTGTGTGTGTGTGTGTGTGTGTGTGTGTTTTAATACAATCATATACATAATTATGTATATATAATAAATATATCATATATAAGTATATATGTATATATGTGTGTATTTATATATACACACACATATTTGTATTTATAATTATATATATAGTATATATACATATACATACATATATATAT
>NC_091563.1:110000-115000 GCF_042767895.1 Penaeus vannamei
TTTAGGGGAAAAGAGGCCTATCTATTGAGTGCCCTTGAGAAAGGGGGGGGGGATAGGGAGAGCGGGGGCCCACCTGCTTGAATCCTCTGTAGATGAGTTGGATTTCCTTCCTGGAGAACTTGGTCGTCTTGGCGAGCTTGTCCAGTTCCTCCGGGCGGTAGCGCTGCACGTGCAGGCTGAGGTCGTCCATGTCATCCTCTGGAGGAAGAAAATAAAGCCTTCAGCCTCTTCCCGTCTCACATATGCGTATGTATGTATACATGCATGTGTGTATGTTTATCTTTCCTTCATTTATATATTATATATGTATGTATATATATATATATATATATATATATATATATATATATATATATATATATATATATATACACACTCACACACACACACACACATGTGTGTATGTATGTGTGTGTGTGTATACATATATTTATGCATATATTTGTATATATATATATATATATATATATATATATATATATATATATATATGTATGTATATATATATACATATATATAAATATATATATATAAATATATATATATATATACATATATATATATATATATATATCCATATATATATATATATATGTATGTATATATATATACATATATATAAATATATATATATAAATATATATATATATATACATATATATATATATATACATATCCATATACCACACACACACACACATATATGTGTGTGTGTGTGTGTGTGTGTGTGTGTGTGTGTGTGTGTGTGCAACAGTTTAAATCTGCTGTTAGAAAGCTCTTCCAAACTGAGTTTAGAATGAAAACAGTGCTCTTCGACCGTCCCCAGGATGGCCGCAATACAATAGTAAGTAACTAGAATTTATCTTCTGAAGAATAGTATATCTATAACCCAGTTCATGTTTCTGTCCACGGCTTCTTAGCATGTAATGATATTTATTAGCGACAAAATCAGTAATTTACTAAGAGAATTTAATCGATATCACTCATTTCTGTTGGCCATGTTGGAGGTTTGTATACAATTCTGACGCCATGTAGCAAGCTTCCCCTGGAGGCAGTCTGCAAATGCTTGGTTTGGGTACGAAACCAAGCCAAGATATCTCACCAAGAAGTTCCGTCAAGAACAGGAATGAACAAGAATTTTTAAGATTTTTCAAGAAATCTTGAAATATCTTGCCGTCAAAATGCATCAATATATATATATATATATATATATATATATATATATATATATATATATATATATATATATATATATTAATTCCTTCAAAATGCCAGGTCGTGAAACACCCAGAAATCATCCAGATTACCGACTCATACATTTGATATTTGGCCACATTTATTTGACAATGAATTTGTGTTATTCTTTGGCCCGTAAATCCCGGAAGCGATTTATCACAGGCTGGGTTAAATTTGTGTCACGCTTTCCACAACCGCAATTTGGGTCTGTTAACAAATTGTGGTGCCAGGCATTTCGGCGTTTCTGACGCTAAGAGTTATTAATGGGAGGATCGGCTCCGCAGAGCTTTAGCGGGCGAGTCGCTCGGGCGGCAAGGGGCGTGGCGACGCCTCTCGCGTCTTTGCCAGAACTTCTTTCCTTCTGCCCGCTTGCCTACCTGCCCACCTGTCCACCTGACTACCTAACTACTTGCTTACCTTTCTGTCTACCCCTACTTACCTACCTTTCCAAATACATATATACATGCTTACATACATACATACATGCATTCATGATACATAAATACATACTTATACACACATACACACATCATGACATATACATAAAGATATACATACACGTGCATACATGTATATGTATATACCTATATATAAACAGTTCATACCTATATACAAGCATACGTACATAAATGCACGCACACATACACAACCACGCGCGCGCGCATACATACTAACATGAATATATTTTCACACAATACGTATTTCCAAACATACAGACGCAGACACACAGATATATGTATATTGACCAATAAATATGCAGAGGTTTATGTAAGTAAATACATACTTTATAGTCCATCAAATACAATCCTAATCTCAAACACGAGGGTAAATCCACGTGCGACACTAGCTATTAAACTAGGTATAACTAAGAGCGGTCAGACGCGAACCTGTCAGTCTAATGTATGAATTAGAAACCTGCAAAACGCCAAACTCAGCTTAGAGTAAAACTTGCAAATGTAAAACTTTGTTATTAATATCCTTAAAGACATGCTTAATACAAAACATGCAAATGAAAGCAGCAAAACAGCGAACTAAAGCATTCAAACGTAATCCTGGAAAACACTGAATACCAAACAGCCTGAAAACATAATAGTATAAAGCAGTATATAACATTCACCATAGTATAAAGCATTTTAGTATACAATGGTAAGACGCTGAATATTCGCATACATTTATTTCATGCTTATTTAACTCTGTATCAGCTCGACAGCGTGTTACGTACCATGAACCAATGGTTACTAATATTTCCTAAGAAATAAATAAAGAAAAGTGTGAATTGCCTCACATACAGTATCACAATGCAGACATTCAGCGAATTATTTCTCTGAGGTTGTGGTACTGAAATGTTGACGCAGATGCAACGAAACGTGCCAGTCCCCAAAGACAGCCTCCCCGTGCGACTGGGGCCACACAGGCGCTCTCCCAACGACGAGTCTCGCCAGAGGCCAGGTCACAGGGCCACGCTTGCGCCGGCGCCCTTGGCAAGCGCCATGGCTCTTCAGGTCTTGCCATCTGCTTAAATGTTGATTTACCGATAAGTATGTGCAAGGCATCAATGCATCTATCCATCCACCCTTCCATCCATCCATCCAACCACCCATCCATCCAACCATCTATCCATTCATCCACCTTTTCATCCATCCATCCAACCATCCATCTACTCATCTATCCATCCACCCACCCTTCCATTTATCCATCCACTCTTCCATCTATCAATCCATCCATCCATCTACCCACCCATCCATCCATCCATCCACCCTTCCATCCATCCATCCACCCTTCCATCCATCCATCCATCCTTCCATCCACCTTTCCATCCATCCATCCATCTATCCACCCATCCACCCTTCCATTTATCCATCCACCCATCCATCTATCCACCCATCCATCCACCCTTCCATCCATCCATCCACCCTTGCATTCAGCCATCCGCCCCTCCATCCATCCATCCATCTATCCACACACCCATCCATCCACCTATCTATCCATCCATCCACCCTTCCAACCATCCATCCTTCCAATAATCCATCCACTCACCCATCCATCTATCCATCCATCCATCCACCCTTCCATCCATCCATCCATCCTTCCACCCTTCCATCCATCTATCCATCCATCCATGTATTTCATCCATCCATCTATCCACCCATCCACCCTTTCATTCATCCATCCAACCATCCAACCTTCCATTCATCTATTTCATCCATTCATCCATCCACCCTTCCAACCATCCATCCATCCACCCATCCATCCATCCAACCACCCACCCTTCCATCCATCTATCCTCCTATCCATCCATCCATCCACCCTTCCATCCACCCATCCATCCATCCACCCACCCTTCCATCCACCTATCCACCCATCCATGCATCCATCCACCCTTCCATTCATCCACCCATCCATCCATCCACCCTTCCATCCACCTATCCACCCATCCATGCATCCATCCACCCTTCCATTCATCCATCCATCCATCTATCCACCCAACCATCTATCCACCCATCCATCCATCCACCCTTCCATCCATCCATCCACCCTTCCATCCACCTATCCACCCATCCATGCATCCATCCACCCTTCCATTCATCCACCCATCCATCCATCCACCCTTCCATCCACCTATCCACCCATCCATGCATCCATCCACCCTTCCATTCATCTACCCATCCATCTATCCACCCAACCATCTATCCACCCATCCATCCATCCACCCTTCCATCCATCTATCCATCCAACCATCCATCCACCCATCCATCCATCCACCCTTCCATTCATCCATCCATCCATATATACATAGACACACATAGAAGACACACCTAAACTTGGTCATTTGTAATCAAAGTGAACTTGAATTTATCTCGATAAAGGAGGGGGAGGATCATCTTTGAGGATTAGGGAATGGGACCATAACTGGTAGACATATATCTGTTTTTATTTATGATTATGTAGCTACATACAACTTGGACCTTTATCAAACCTGCTTCTAGTGAGAAGTCTTTCCTCGACTTGTTTTGGGAAATGGAATAATAGGCGTGGAATTATGGAGATCCCATGACCCTGTATCTTGTACTCCCGAAGAGGTCGGGGACTAATGTTAGATGAGCACTCGGCTGCCAAACTAAAAACAATGAAAATTTAAACGCATGGATTCTTAAAGTACTAGAAATTAATATCCAAGGCACAAAATATATTATAAATGAAGGATTTTACCAGAGCGCTAGAAGGGGGAAGCCTAAGTGAATTGGTCTTGGCCGTAATTACCTCACAATTATAATTGTTGATCATTGTAGGAACGGCAAGACATATACAAGCACACATACATACATACATATATATACCTACATAAAGTAGGGAGGACTCCAATATAGTTTGTGTTTTCATATTACCAATATTTTATAAGGAAGAAAATCGAAAATATACCAAGAAAGTAAACCCATGAAAAAACAATCGCTTTCGCAGTTCCTGCGTCAGTAAGAGGCCATTTTAAAAGAAAAGATGAACTTTGACCTTTTGAGCCTGTGTGGCAGAACTCTAGATAATAAGGAAAAATACAACTATAATGAAATGCCACTGAGAAAGTAAGAAATGGGTGAGCACAAATGGCATTCTCGTACATGCTTTTGCATACCGAGGGTACAGTGAGGTACATAATCTCAAAGAGGTTTTGAGCTTATGAGAACATCAACGCCCCACTCGACTGGCATAAAACATCCTAACATGTTTGGTGTGCAAACGGTCAAACATGTTGCGCATGAGCGCACATA
>NC_091563.1:140000-142500 GCF_042767895.1 Penaeus vannamei
CCTACTTCATCAAACTTTGATCACAGTTCAGGTCACGATCCTAAGAACTTTGGATCAGTTAATGTGTATGTAAGTGTGTGTGTGTTTGTTTGTTTGTGTGTATGTGTGTGCGTGTGTGTGCGTGTGTGTCTGTGTGAGAGAGAGAGAGGGAATTAGAAAAAACATACATACATACATATATATATATATATATATATATATATATATATATATATATATATGTATATATATACATATATATACATATATATATATATATATATATATATATATATATATATATATATATATGTATGTATGTATGTATATATATAGACACACACACACATGTATATAAACATCGACTGGACCTGTGACCCAGCAGGCATGGATGTTAAAAAGAAAGAAAGAGTGACAGCCTGTGGCCAGACATTTCCCAAATGACGATCCTTCCTGACTTCCTCCTTGTCAATTAATTCATCTGCATCTGTTGGAACAAAAGTTTCAATAATCTCTCCCTTATTATCCTCGCACGAGAAGCATCGGAAAAATATATTTTCGCCCTCGATAATACGACATTAGTCAAAGAAAAAGCTGCAGCTTTGAAATTGTCCAGTCAAGTTTCATATTCACATTGTATATCATGTACCGAGTACTTTAGACATCAACATCAACCAATTTGCTAACTCTGACAAAAGCATCAGTTCGCTTTTGTTAGAGTTCTATGGCATTCTTTAAGAAAGGCACTCCAAGTCCAATCCTATTTCATTCCTGTCTTTATAGTCTGAAGGTAAACTATTGATCCTTGGCCGCCAGATGCCCCGTCGCCGAAGCCGCAGGTCGACGCACTCGGACTGACCGCTCGCCCTCGTCGCCCGGGCGCGAGGAGCTCGTCGCGGCGGGACCAAACTTTGCTCTCCGCTCTTCTTTTATTTGGATTTTCCTTTCTCGCATCTTTATTTTGTTGGCCTGTCGTTCTCTGCTTTTTCCGTACATGTTTGCTCTTATCTCCATCGTCATGATTTTTCTTTCCGTTTTCACTGGGTTTTGTCCTGTGCTCGGCTGATGTTGCCGGTTTTATAAGGAACTTTATTGCTTACACTCGCATTTGGACAATTAATTGGTTAACGAAAAAGAGGTAAAGGGCGGGAGGAAATGTTAAAGAATCGTTAAGGAGAAATAGAATCATGTATCAAATCAAGGCAAAGAAATGAAATTTGTGATATATCTGTATTTGTTTTATTTACCATTTTTGGAGACTTTCTCTCTCTCTCTCTCTCTCTCTCTCTCTATCTATCTATCTATCTATCCACTTCTCTCTCTTTCTTTCTTCCTTTCTCTCTCTCTCTCTCTCTCTCTCTCTCTCTCTCTCTCTGTTACTCTCTCTCTCTGTTTCTGCCTCTGTCTCTGTCTCTCTGTCTCTCTCTCTGTCCCCCTCTCTCTTTCTCTGTCTCTCATTGGGTACCTCTCTCTCTCTCTCAGTCTCTGTCTTTCTCTCTATCTATCTACCTATCCACCCCCCCCCTCTCTCTCTCTCTCGCTCGCTCTCTCTCTCTCTCTCTCTCTCTCTCTCTCTCTCTCTCTCTCTCTCTCTCTCTCTCTCTCTCTCTCTCTCTCTCTCTCTCTCTCTCTCTCTTGCTATACCTTCTCTCCTATTTTCAAGGATAAAAATTACTCACGGCCCTCTCTGGCCCCCTTCTCTCTCCACGAGGCTGTCTTGCCCCTTCTCTCCCCATGGCCCTCTCTGCCCTCCTCTCTGCATGGTCCCCATCCTCCCCAACGCAATTCTCTGGCCCTCTCTCCCCACGATCCCCCCACCCTCTCTCTCTGTGCGTGCGTCTCTCTCTCTCTCTCTCTCTCTCTCTCTCTCTCTCTCTCTCTCTCTCTCTCTCTCTCTCTCTCTCTCTCTCTCTCTCTCTCTCTCTCTCTCTCTCTCCCTTTTCTCTCTCTTTAAACAATTTCAACACTTTATTATGTCTGTCTTATACGAAACATTATTGAATTTATTTCTACAGATGATAAACCGCCCTTTGTAAGCAAAGCTTTATGGGCAAGAAGGTAATGAATCGTAATGTTAACACAAAAACACAAAAAAGGGTAAAGATAACAATACTGTGAGGAAAAAAAATAGATGAAATAGAGAACTAATGTTTGGAAATGTCTAGAAATTGAGAGCTTAAAATGAACATGAAAAATACAATCAATAAATAATAGTCAAATAAATCAATGAAACAAAAAACAAATCAGTAAAACAGCTTATTTAATATGAAGATATAATATAATACTAATATCTAATAACAAATATAATAATTCTCTCTCTCTCTCTCTCTCTCTCTCTCTCTCTTTCTCTTTCTCTCTCTCTCTCTTTCTCTCTCTCTCTTTCTCTCTCTCTCTCTCTTCTTCTTCTTCTTTTTCTTTTCTCTTCCACATTCTCTTCCCCTCTCTCTCTCTCTTCTTCTTTTTCTTCTTCTTCTCTTTCCCACTTTCACTTCCTCTCTCTTCCACATTCTCTTCCTCTCTC
>NC_091563.1:160000-167500 GCF_042767895.1 Penaeus vannamei
GTGTTCACGCTCTACCATACCTGTGTGCACGCTCTACCATACCTATGTGCACGCTCTACCATACCTGTGTGCGTGCTCTAACATTCCTGTGTGCGCGCTCTACCATACCTGTGTCCACGCTCTACCATACCTGTGTGCGCGCTCTACCATACCTGTGTGCACGCTCTACCATACCTGTGTGCGTGCTCTACCATACCTGTGTGCGCGCTCTACCATACCTGTGTGCGTGCTCTACCATACCTGTGTGCGCGGTTTACCATACCTGAGTGCGCGCTCTTCCATACCTATGCATGTATATATATATATATATATATATATATATATATATATATATATATATATATATATATATATATATATATATATATATATATATATATATATATACATACATACATACATACATATATATATATATATATATATATATATATATATATATATATATATATATATATATATATATATATATACATATATATATATATATATATATATATATATATATATATATATATATATATATATATATATATATATATATATATTTAAATATACACAATAGGCTTGAGGGACCATTTGGACACAGCAGCGGCGGCCAAACAGTCTACAAACCTTTTAAGTCGATCCAACTGCTGTACCATAATAATTCGTTCTTCAGAAGTTGTCACGGAAATAGCTGCAATAGCATATCCAAGTACTCATGATTCTTGGATTCTTATACTTCTCTTTTTTCTGGGAACAAGTTATATTTATATATATAATGATGGGCATGTCTGAGCAACCTACAATTATCTATAAAGACAGATTACATTTATGGAATAAGTTTGAATCTTAGGCTGGTAGATGGCATCAGGATAACTTTAGAATAAGTAGATCATATCTCACAAAGGGTGGCATTTGTTAGTCTGTTTTTGTTATTTTGTAGTAGGTGGACGAAATAACCTAGAATTTAATAGTATTTGTAAATTTGCATGATTGCGAAGAGAAGGAAACAATGCTCATGACACCTGTTTGCACGGCCAGCAAGGAACCAAACTTCCCGGCGCCGATGGACCCCGCGGGCGGCGGCGGCGGCGAGGGCCAGGCGGAGTTTTCGAGAAGAATGGTTCTGGGTTCGTTTGACACTCCGTAGCTCTTTGATTAAGTGCGGTGTCAGACTGCTCTTTGTTTCGCCCCGAATTTACATTAAAAAGATGTTCTTCAAAACAATCAACAGGTACATTTTCCCTTTAAACCGTCGGCCAGGTGGACCCTTGGCGTTGAATCCCTATTTCCGCAAGTCTCGTCAGGACAGGTATATTTTTTTACTCTTAGAAAGTCTAAAGTCATGCATCTGCGAGAGGACTTCCGACCATCACCTCTGCCGCTCGTAAATCAATAAACCTCCGTTTTCTGTCAGCGACAAGACGCAAAGAAAGCGGGAAGGCCCCCCCCCCCACCCCCAAGCACCGACCCCAATACTCGCAAGATCGTAATTACAGCTGAGTCAGAGATTGAAACCTCCAGCACTTTTCTTACGCAAATTTTCCTGTTTCTCTATTTTATTGTGTATATGTATGTCTATATAGGTATGTTGATACATATACAAATACATATATATGTATATACGAATATATACATTATATATACATTATATATATATATATATATATATATATATATATATATATATATATATATATGTACACACATATGTACATACATACATACATACATATATGTGTGTGTGTGTGAGTATATATGTATGTATATATATATATATATATATATGTATATATATATATATATATATATTTATATATTTACATACATATATACATATATACATACATATATATATGTGTATATATGTATATATGTATGTATATATATACTTACATATATATATATATATATATATATATATATATATATATATATATATATATATAAATGTATGTATGTATGTATATATACACGCATATACCCATACACACGCACACAATTCCATGTGTATCCAGACAGCCCTCAGCCTGAGCGCGGCAGCCCCGAGCCGACCCATCCGCGTACTCACCTCGCCCTGGCTCTCGCGCGGCCTCCCTTACCTGAAACGACATAAAATTTCCCATTATTTCTTAACAACTGGCAAGAACAGCATGTTAAGGGCGCGCGAGATTCGCGGGAAAGGTCCAATAATGTACATCTTGCTTTGGGTACTATAGACTAATAACTATTACATATCTATTAAATGAATGAAATATGTTTTCAATATTACATTACAATACTAGAGTACAAACACCACAGCAAATGTCTGTGTGATCTGAGGGAAGGAAAGCATGGATGGAAGGGACATGAACCCTGAGTCATGCACAAACAGCAACCCGCAGATCCGCAATTAAGGTCCCGGAATGAGGGCTGCGTTTTGCGCTGCCATTTCCTTCGCATTTCGTAATATGTTTCCTGTCGAGGTTTTGTAGACCTCGCGCATTTCGTCTCCTGCTTTTTGCGGTTCCTGGACACGAGGAAATACAAGCGCATATTTTTTTTTCCTTTTTCTTTACGCGTGTCTTATATTCTCTCTCTCTCTTTCTCTCTACATATATACATATATATATGTATATATATATATATATATATATATATATATATATACATATATATATATACATATGTATATATATATATATATATATATATATATATATATATATATATATATATATATATATATATATATATATATATGTTTGTTCGTGTTCAAGTCACGCAGAGCACCTGAATTCGCTTGTAAGTTTTCCAAAGATAATCAGTAATTCCGGTTTGGAAAAGAAGCGATACATGGCGGGAGGAGCGGGAGATTAGAGGAATAGATGAGCAATAAGAACTTCTGATAATCATTCCTGGATGGCGGGGAAAATAGCAATCACCCTTAGCTTCCCGGCACTTCAGGTTTCTACAGTGTAAAATATTGATAAAGTAACTGCATTCTAACCAAAGATGTAACCAAAGATGATACTTCAGCATGGAAATACTGCGGGGGATGCCTGCTTTACCTGCCTTATTTATTATTTTTTTCTCTCTTCTTCTTCCTCAGTCACCCTATTTATCTTTAGGCATACATTCCTCCCCGTGCCCTCTCACTCGCTGTTTCTCATAGAATATCGTTTATGATCTGAACTTTTTCGATTTTATTTGTTCATGTCACTTCTACGCGACCTACTTTTCAACTTGGTTTAATTAATATCTCTTTACCCGTATCGTCACAGGCTCTATTAGCGACGATTGATCAGCAGTGTTATTTTTATTGTTATCAATTTTTTCACCATCCAAAATTCTCCATCCGAGGCCTCGGCGAGCTTAGCAGAATGTGACTGATACTCAAACTGGATTTAGGGATTAATCCAGATTATTTTTTCTGAACGAAGAATCCCCTTTACTTTGCCTGTGGAAATACAATATCGAACGCAGTATGCAGTATCTTTTGATATTCTTTCAAACTCTATGAAGCGAGGTATGTCGTGCATGTCCGTCGTTACTTCTTCGTCTTGAGCGATCTGTTTGCTCATATTTACCCTCACTTCAAATGATATACGCCACGAAGACGCTTGGCTCACACGACACCCTCACAGAGTATTCCACACTTGCACATGCCCTTCTCACACACAGGCCGGCAGACCCTGCCCGGGGCGCGGCAGAACCAGCAGCAGCGCGGAAGAGTTGTGCGAACTAAACCCGGTCCCGCAGTCAGGATCCGCAGCAAAGTTTGATTTGTCAGCAATCTGCGGTCACAGCCTCCAACTTTGATTAGCCTGTCCGCCTGCCTATCCAGTCCCATCCCATCGCCTTAAACTAGTTTCCGTAAGCTCTGAATTATGGCGTCGAGAAACCCTTGGTTTCAGTTAAGTTTTAGCTTAACTGTTGTTGATGTACAGGTCTCTCTCTCTTTATCTCTCTCTGTGTGTATGTGTGTGTGTGTGCGGTAACTGTGAAAATGACCATATCACGAATCCGTTTTATAAGAGGTTATGTTTAAGCTGATGAAGTTAGATTCTCTGGAATAAGAATGCCACCGGAGACAACTAGCCCTTCACTAGCTTTATTTCTTAACATTTCTTTTTCGTCTTCTTTATGTCTTTCCGCATCGGTTCTTCTCGTTCTTCACCTCTTTAGACCTCGGTGTTCATCACCTCTTCCTCATTATTCCTCCATTTCTTTTTTCCTTCTTATTTTTCTCCTGTTCCTTTCTAGTTCTTACTTCGTTCCTCTTTCCTCTCCTCCCCCTTCCTTCCACCCATGATTCGCCTCCAGATAAACGCGAGCGTTTGAGTCAGGCAGCTCTTTTGTGTCCAGAACGGAGACGCAGCGGTCGAGTGCCGTTTTTGTCCGGCTGCCGTCGCGTCTGTCGCCGCCCTGTTTGGCTTAGACTGAGGTAATCACGGCCACGGATTACTCTGCTTTGTGTAAGGATCTAGAGATTTGCTCTCGGGAGTCAGTTTGCTTGCATGAAATTGTATGTATGTAAGGACGTATGAAATTGTCTATGGGATGTAGAGTCTACATCTATTGTGAGTGGCTGTGTCTGCGTTTTTGTATGATATAAGTGCACATGCTTATGGTTGTGTATTTATTCACCAGGCAGATACCTCTCCATGTAAGTCGGTAATACAAAAGGTTTATGACACTCAAAGGTTATTCTTTCGGCATAATGATAATAACATTAATGATGATAACATAATGATGATAATCCTAATGATATTGATTATAGTAACGATGAGTATGATAATCATGATAATGATAATGATAACAATAACAAAAACAATAACGATAATGATAATAATAATGATGATATAATGATAATGATAATAATGATCCCTAGGAGCACTCACAGAGCACACACCTCCGTCAAGGAAATAGGTTCACTGAGGCAATAAAAATATTCACAATATCAACACGAAGAATTACTTTAACATCATCGTAGATATAACCTCCTTGGCAGAGGTAATGAAAATAATTATAATAATCACTTAAAAGATCCAGAATCCGGATCACCTCCAAAATCTAATGACATCGAAGCTAGATTTTTAAATTTCTTATACTGTTCTTTATAACCAACCGAGTTATTCTGCTAACCATCGAACTAACAATAAACTAACCAACGCTATCAAAATAACATCTGAGAAGATACTAATAAAGATTATTACATTAATAACAATATCAACGAAAAAGGTAGTAGCAATGATAATGACGATGTTAATGATTAGAAAATATGGTGATGATGACAATTATAATGATAATGATAATATTTATGATGGTAATTTTAACATTAATGCTAATGACAATAATGATAATGAGATGAATAATGCTAATGAAAAATATAAGAATAATAAAGATAATAATAGTAATGACGTTAACAAAGATAATAATATTAATTATGATAATAATAACAATAACAGAAATAATAATGACAATAGTGATAATAGTTACAACAATAACATCAATGACGAAGATGGTGATGATGATGATGATGATGATGACGATGATGAGAGAGAGAGAGAGAGAGAGTGAGTGAGAGAGAGAGAGAGAGAGAGAGAGAGAGAGAGAGAGAGAGAGAGAGAGAGAGAGAGAGAGAGAGAGAGAGAGAGAGAGAGAGAGAGAGAGAGAGAGTGTCAGATAATTTAGGATGTTCCTTTGATTTCATTTTCAATGTATTCAACCTATTATGTTGTAGTTGGTTCCAGACCAAGGATCCAATTGTTTGTATTATTTCCCAGGCTCTTATATCTGCGCGTGACCTTGTTTCCTATGGTTGAAAGAGGTAAGAGTCACCTTTGATAATATCCTTGAATTATATTAATACGTATGCATCGGAATTGCATCTGTATTGTATTTTATTTTATTCATATGTACCCAAATGACAATTGCTGTTCTAGCAGCAAAGTCTTGTTTCTAACTTTAACCTTTTTTGTTGACTCATTTGCCTGAGCAGTATACGTTGATACTGAGAGCTAGTGTTTCGTTTCAGCGGGAATTTTATATCGAATGTTATTTAGGTAAATTAATGTGTCCACCACTTTCCTTTCGATGTTTTCGCCATGGATTTCAAATGCCATGAAATTGTCTGTGTAATCTTAGATCTCTTTCACGGAAATGGGTCTTATGTAGTAGCCTAAAAAAATTATGGCAGTGCTTACAGGAATTTTAGCAATGCCTTGGCGATTACCGATGAAGATTGATTCGGGTTTATCTCGAGGCCATTTATGTGTAAGTGTGGGTTGCTTGTTTATAGAATCGCCATGAAGAAATTATGAATCATCAACGTACTGAACAAGAGGGCGATTTTGGGATTGGCCGATGGATAGTTTGCGAATATTGTAAACAGTATTCGACCTTTGCAAAAAGCAAAAATTACAGACTGGCTTCATAATATATTCGCTTAACTTTTCGTTGATTTGGTTTTATTGGCTAAATAACTTCTGAACTAATATGATCGATATTGTGATTCATTAGTTTGGTAATGAATTTAATTTGTGACATGACAATGCTGTCTCATCAGACTGCTCACTTCTAAAACCACGTTGTGCTTTGGATAGTAGGTAAATATGTCCCAAGAAATGTTGGAAGGCAACATTTTGCGAATGACGTCATAAGGAAAGGAAGATTTTGCGCATTCGCGTTCCTGCAGACAGCGTTCTGGGTTCCAGACGGAGTCGCGACGGAACGAGAGAAAGGCAGCTCCGACTCCGTCCCCAGTCAAGCCCTTCGAGGTGAAAAGCTCTGAAATCAAGTGTGTTGCAGGAACCGTCAACCCAGCAAGCGTCAGGGGGGGGGGGGGTAGAAAGTAGGTTCGTAAGGTGCATTCCTGCTGAGCGGTCGAATGCCTTCCGGGCTTTTCCTCCGAGCCATTCGACTAATTGCACGTGAGATCCTTCTCGGCCAAGGAGGCTGCCGCCTTCTCTGGAGTGATGCGTCCGTGCGAATGTCCAGTGTGCGTGCAATGCACATGCGTGTGATGGTGAGCATGGGTTGTGTGATAGTGTGTGTAGCTGCGTGTGTGTATGTATGTGTGTGTGTGTGGGTGTGGGTGCGCGTGTGTACAAATAGAGAGAAAAAGTAGGTATAGGTATGTATATAAAGATATTCCGACAGACGCACCCTCGTCCCCTTGCGAGCCGCCCGCCCCTGCTCTCGCGCCCACGAGCCGCTCTCAATCCTTCTCTCGGCGCCGCTAAAAATACCAGCGACGACATGAGCGGAATATGCTATAGTGATTTCTCATGTATTCTAAAGCCATATTTGCGAATTAATAATGCAAAGGAGAGAGTGCAGAAGAGAAGAGAAGAGGAAAGAATAACAACAAAATATAATTGCTTGTCGCTCCAGAATTTACCGACCGTTATATAAGAAAACTAATGCAGTTTCTGCCAAAGGCCTACAACTTAGTATTTACCTTAGACATTCAATATATCGGCGATTTTCATTCTTGCGTTTTATCTTCATTATCATTACCAAGGAGGTTGG
>NC_091563.1:201635-203607 GCF_042767895.1 Penaeus vannamei
ATAGATAGATAGATAGATAGATAGATAGATAGATAGATAGATAGATAGATAGATAGATAGGTAGATAGATAGATATATGTGCATATATGTATATATATATATATATATATATATATATATATATATATATATATATATATATATATATATATATATATATATATATGTATGTATGTATGTATGTGTGTATGTATATGTATATGTATATCTATATGCATATGTATGTATGTATGTATTGATGTACGCACATGTATGAAGCCGATGTGTTATATCTACTACTTGACTGATCTCTCTCTCCCTCTGGAGTGGGACCGAGACCGGCCTCCGCCGCGGCGTCCGGACGACCAGCTCCAACTCCCCAACTCCCTCTCGCCCCGACGGACGCACCGCCTCCCTCGGCGCTCGAACCGATTCACCGCCGACGCTGATTATCTCATCCGTCAGCACATTCGCTGTAACCCGGCTCAATTGCTTGTAAAATTAATTCAGCCTCGAACAACCAGTGAATACTCTACATTCAACATACGAATTTTCGTGAATTAAATCATGAATTTGAGTACGGAAGATCAGTGGCTCGGGTCATCGTCGTCAAATGTACCAATTACACAAGCAACACAAATCATTACCGACAGCTTAACGGGCGAATCTCTTGCACAATGTCCTATTAAGTTTAAACCCAGTGTATAGGTGAAACTTTTCTCGTGTTAAAACATTCTTCCCATGTACATCAGTCCTTATCCTACTTCAATGACCAACACCCTAACATGAAGTTTACATGTGAAATAGAAAAGGAAATTTGAATTTCTTCATTCAGAATTATCTAAGAAAATGATCGCTTGTGCCCTACTTTTTTACAGAAACACACACACACACACACATATACAATAGCGTCTCGCAGCACTTACATGGCGTGTGCGTGAATGCAGGCAAGCAACCTGTAACGGAAATGGATCCTCGAAAGGATTTCCAGCGCGCAAGGAGCCGGAAAACGCAAACCATTAGCCAATGGCAGCGAGAATGGACTTTTCCCCGAAAATCTTAATGATCTCGCTATACAAAAGACCGAAGAAAAAGCGGGAGGGAAGGCCCTCGGCGCCAGGTGCGAGCAAGCCCTTCCCCCCCGACTGCCTCGCCGAAGGAAGTCGGGCCAGTTCATTCGGCCGCTGAAAAGGCCCGACGGAGCGAGAGGCGCCTCGGGTGGAGGTTGGCGGAGGCTGGTGAGCATTCGAGGACGTGTAATTGGCGCGTGAAATGATTAATACGCTTCCTCGCGGGCGAAGCCTCACTCTCTCTCTCTTTCTCTATCTATCGATCTATCTCTCCCTCTCTTAACGATAAACTCATACTGATGAAGGACTTAATGATCATTGCCTGTTTATAAAAGCTCCGTCATTCCTCTATTATAAAAAGGAAACCGTGAAAGAGATCACGGTCTTTTATGCATCGCTGAAACATGGCTCCCTCCAAATTGAAGTGGTCTTGTGGTCAATAACTCCCTTCAGGATTTACGCCGAGCCCACTGTCGCGGGGAGGAGTGTGCGTGTATATCAGCGAAGCCTTCTAAGCAACAGAAGTAAGTGCTGGCAGGGATAAAGTCGAAGGCGTAGAAGGTATGTGGATTACAGTACAATGCAGGAAACTACCGTCTGCCATTATTGGTTGCATTTATCGACACCCTCATATTTCAGTTTGCGTATTTTTTTTTTTTTTTCTTTTGGTGGGGGGGGGGGGGGGCAAAATAACCAACTTGGAATAACTTTCACCTCTGCAACTCTCAACAGAGCTCACGATTACAAACAAGCCCGAATTGACTACGTCTGCTCGCTTTAAGCAAAACGAAAACCAGTCGCCCTGATGCCTTCTGGACGATAGCAAAATTCTTTTTGTCATCCAGTACCAAAAGTATTCTTCAAATCAATATTGTTAATGGTTGTGATAGGATTCTATTTCGATTCATAAAAGATTCAGTCAA
>NC_091563.1:226607-228562 GCF_042767895.1 Penaeus vannamei
TGTTTAGGGGAAATTTAAAAAGAAGTGGTGCAGGAAATGACGTGAAAATGAGAAGGAAATTGGAAGGAGAGAGAGAGAGAGAGAGGGGGGGGGGGGGAGACGGAGAATGAGTGTATGAGAAACAGAGAGAGAGAGAGAGAGAGAGAGAGAGAGACGGAGAGTGAGTGAATGAGAAACAGAGAGAGAGAGAGAGAGAGAGAGAGAGAGAGAGAGACTGGCTGACTGAGGGTATCACTTCCTCGATTTCTTGGAGTCAGGCTTTGTTTTTACGATTTTCTTTCTTTCTAACTTTTACTTGCTGAAATATCTCAATTATTTCTTGAACTTTGTAACATGTTTATGGGAATTTTAAAAAGAAGTGGTGTAGGAAGTGACGTGAAAAGGAGAAGGAAATTGGAAGGAGAGAGAGAGGGAGGGAGGGAGGGAGAGACAGAGAGTGAGAGGGAAAGAGAAAGAGAGAGAGAGAGAGTGGGGGGAGGGAGAGACAGAGAGAGAGAGAGAGAGAGACGGAGAGTGAGTGAATGAGAAACAGAGAGAGAGAGGGAGAGACTGACTGACTAAGGGTATGGGAGAAAAAGAGAGAGAAGGAAAGAGAGAGCGAGACAGATAGAGAGAAAGAAAGATAGATAGATAAACAGACAGATAGATAGATAAATATATAGAGAGAAACTGGCTGAGGGTACGAGAGAAACAGAGAGAGAAAGAGAGAGCGAGACAGAAAGAGAGAAAAAAAGAGAAAGAGAGCGGAAGAGAGAGAGAGAGAGAGAGAGAGAGAGAGAGAGAGAGAGAGAGAGAGAGAGAGAGAGAGAGAGAGAGAGAGAGAGAGAAAAGAGAGAGAGAGAGGAAAAATAGCCAGGCCGGGCCCGCAGCCGCAGGTCAAATGCAGAAAAATAACAGAAGGAGGCACATGTCCCGCGGATCGAAGGCGGCCGCTTAATGGTAGCTAAAGTCCCAATTACGGCAGGGAAAGGACACCGACGCTGGGGAATGGACACGGGGCTGATTCGGCGGGAGACGTGATGGAGGGACACGCCGGTGCATCCTGCTCAACGAAAATTGTTTTTACATACGTTCGTACGCCCTTTTATAGTATATAGACAAACGTAAACGCAGTCTGTATATTCAGTATACACCCGAAGCTACATTTTTTCTCTCTCTACATCAGCGCCTGCTGAATATCAAACGTTGCAAAGTAACAAAAGGCCCAAGTACAAGAATATCCAATTAGAAACCTTCCAGTCTTTCATTAAGCTTGTCATTATCACCGTCATTATGGTTGGGGGTCATCGAGAGGAGGGTATGGGGGGGGGAGAGGGCCGAGGACGGAAAGGGAGTGTAATCAACACATAACACGATACAATTTGCTTGATGCTGTTTGCTGGTTTTTCTTCTTTTCCTCGGCTTGCTGCGACGAGGGGAGGGGGAGGGGGAGGTGCATAAAGCAGTGATTCTTTTAACTGTGCTCTCATCATGCAAAAACCAAACGCATACATTTTCATGATCAGAAGCTGATATGTAAAACATGTCAGCTTTTGAGAAAGAGAGTGGAGAAAGGAGAGGTTGATAGATAAAGAGAGAGAGAGAGAGAGAGAGAGAGAGAGAGAGAGAGAGAGAGAGAGAGAGAGAGAGAGAGAGAGAGAGAGAGAGAGAGAGAGAGAGAGAGAGGGAGAGAGAGAGGGAGAGAGAGAGAGAGAGAGAGAGGGAGAGAGAGAGAGAGAGAGAGATCCACTTCTGCATGTGAACACACGAACGCACGCACGTGCATACGCCGTGACACGCCCTCTGCCGAGGACGCCTGCACGCGCGCCTCGCGGTGTCGGAGAGATGACGTGCCACCTCTCGTGGAGTCCTTTCTCCTGCTCGGACGTCGAATCGATGCGGCGGCGAGTCGACGGGACACTGCAGCATCGATCATGCCGCTCGGCGCTCCCGGGGGAAAGGAAAAAAAATAATGA
>NC_091563.1:229062-231562 GCF_042767895.1 Penaeus vannamei
GGGGAGAGAGGGAGAGAGAGAGAGAGAGAGAAAGAGAGGAAGAGAGCGAGGCGGTGAGTGATGGAGAGACAGAAAGAAAGAAGTCAGGGAAAAAGAGCTGACCTCGCCGACTGGTCGCAAGAGATGCTCTTCGCAGCGGCGCCCGTGAACCCCGAGGGCGCAGGCTGCCAAGCGTTACTCAGGGGAATTCACGCGTCTAAATGTTGTCGCGTGGCTGCCCCATTCCGGTCTTCCCCAGGGAACTCCCACACCGCTGCTCCCCCAGGCGATCCCCTCCCCCACTTTCACTCGGCCTCCTCCCCCACAGAGCTCCGAGGGCGCCCAAGGCGACTCCGGGAGGCAACGATCGTACATTTCGTCCCTCCCTTCCTGCAGGGAGCGTCTGGGATATTTGTCTCAGTCTTAGAGGTTAATTCCATGTACTGCATGATAGCGGTAACAATAGACGTTGCATGATTTCCTTTAAATGTGTCACATTGTGGGAATTAAAACTTGAATTACCACGAATACCTGAATATCTTTTGTTTTAGTGTATTTGTCGTTGCTCGAAATTGGCTGCATTCTGTCGCGATTCAGAATATTTTCAGCAGTGGGCCAAAGAAGCCATCGGACACATTCTCGGACGCTTTCACTAGCTTCATATTTACACTTTTATACATATTTACACTTTTATCTTGAGAATAACATTTTGTATGCCGATACAAAAATATGTAGATATAATAGCAATTGCTATTTCCCTTTAAACTAGATATTTACTTTCATATCCCTGGCCCAACAGTGCCCCAACTCAAACAGCCAGGTAGTGGGTTTTGATAACAAGGCAATTTACCCATACTCTTAGAATTGGTCACTTAAGCATCCCCTCCTTGCTCCTCTGTCTCAGTCTTGGCTCCTTTCCCCCCTCTCTCTCTCTCTCTCTCTCTCTCTCTCTCTCTCTCTCTCCCTCTCTCTCTCTCTCTCTCTCTCTCTCTCTCTCTCTCTCTCTCTCTCTCTCTCTCTCTCTCTCTCTCTCTCTCTCTCTCTCTCTCTCTCTCTCTCTCTCTCCCTCCCTACCTCTCTTTCTCTTTTTCCCTCTCTCACTCTCTCCCTCTCTCCCTCTCCTCCCTCCCTCCCCTCTCTCCCTCTCTCTCTCTCTCTCTCTCTCTCTCTCTCTCTCTCTCTCTCTCTCTCTCTCTCTCTCTCTCTCTCTCTCTGAGTGCAAACCAAAGGCTAATTACGAAGAAACAGCGACACCGAAGCCACGGTTGAGCCCGAGTTCCCGGCCTTCACTCTCTCCCCGCACGAAGCACCTTCTATAAGCCTTCAAATAACCATGTGAACTCCATCCTTTGTGGTTTTTCCAGGTAAAGCTATCGATCCTCAAAGTGTAGGCCTGTGTAGTACCCTGTCTGCTCCATCTGTACTCCCCTCGCCCCTCGCTTCTACCCCCCCCCCTACCGCAGCCCCTACTTTCCTCAAGCCCAGTTTTGTCTCGCCCAAGTGGCCTGAGCGCCGGCAAGTGGCTCTCCGGGAAGGCCTCGCCACTTCACGGCCGGCCAGGGCTTCCTCCGCGTCTGTCGAGGTCGAGGTGTTTCCTCTCGCACAGACGAAAGGGAAACATTAACTTCCCCGTTATCGAATGAAAGGAAGTAGTCCCAGGCCTTAATTGAACAATTACTGTGATTAACTGATGCAATTTCTATAGGAAATTAACAAGAACATGAACATGTAACTAAGATTAGAATCACAATACCAGGGAACATTATAAAAAAAAATCGGAGTAAATGACAGGAGAGTAAAAAGGAAAGTGAGAGACGAGGTAGGGGATTACGACTGTTATTTCTATCCTTTCTCTTTCCTAATTTTCATACGACAATAACAACACGTCACACGCTCACCCTCGAGTGCACGCAAAGGCAAACCTAATAGCTTCCACAAGCAAGCGAACAAGAGAGCAAAGTGCACCGAAGCGCCAGCCGCAGCCGTCGCCGCGAGGGAAGAGGAGAGGCCGCTTCATAAATCACCGGCGCTAATTGCGAGCCCCGAAGTCTCCATTGTTAAAATTCCCGGAGGAACCATTTGTCATTCGGTGATCCCCCTCGCCTCTCCCCCCTCGCCTCTCGCCTCTCGCCTCTCCCCTCTCGCCTCTTCCCTCTCGCCTCTCGCTTCTCCCCTCTCGCCTCTCCCCTCTCGCCTCTTCCCCCTCGCCTCTCGCCTCTCGCCTCTCCCCTCTCGTCTCTCGCCCCTCGCCTCTCCCTCTCCCCTCTCGCCTCTCGCCTCTCGCCTCGCCTCTCCCCTCCTCGCCTCTCGCCTTTCCCCTCCTCGCCTCTCCTTCTCTCCCCTCTTCCTCCTCTCGCCTCTCGCCTCTCGCCTTTCCCCCCTCGCCTCTCGCCTCTCGCCTCTCGCCTTTCCCCCTCTCGCCTCTCGCCTCTCCCCTCTTCCCCTCTCTCCTCCTCGCCTCTCCCCTCTCGCCTCTCGTCTCTCGCCCCTCGCCTCCCTTTTTCGCCCTCCCTTCCCCCCC
>NC_091563.1:261562-264968 GCF_042767895.1 Penaeus vannamei
CTTCCGTCTTATAAACCCTGTTATCTCCCCGCAACGCAACGCACGTTCGGACCGGCCGCTCATTGCCTCTTGAGGATACGTTCTATAGGCCTCAGAATGTGTTTTTTTTTGCTGCTGCTTTTTCCCCCCTTTCCCCAAAAAAAATTTTTCCCCCAGATTTTTCCCCCCCCCTTTTTTGCATCCATCCACATTCACTAAGTGCAGCATGACTACACAAGCGCTCTTTACGACAGAAACAAAGAAACCAAAACCCCCCGGACGGATGAAATACAACGAACAGATATTAAACTCGTTCATGATTTACAGTTGCGGTCGGCAAATATGTCGGCTTCGCGAAATTAGAAACGCCAAGTCAAACACGCTCAGGGATGAGCCTCGGAACCAAAAAAGCTCGTCGCTCCGCTGATTACATCCCAAAAAAGGGTTTTAATAAAAATGAAAAAGGAAGTACACCGGCAAACTTTTTTTTCCCCGGGAAAGGGTGCTTCTGGTACACAAAAATGTTCTTCTTTATTACAACATACACACACACCCCGTATAAAAAACCCCATATCCATAAATGCATATTAATGAAAAAAATGAAAAAAAAAAAAATTTATTTTATTTTTTTTTTTTAAAATAAAAATATATATATATATATAAAAAAAAATATATATATATATATATATATTTTTTATATATATATATATATATATATATATATTCTATGTATAAATAAAAATAAACAGGTGGCATATCAAAATCTAAAACAACAAAAAATTTTAAAAAAAAATTTTTAACTTACTTCAAGTCTAAAGTTAAAACATTGCACGCCCTTTGGCTACTTATAAAAATACTCCAAAAGAACAAAAAAAAAACAGACATGAGAATGGGTCAAGTGCCTCCCCCTTCCCATTCCCCCTTTTTTTCCCTTTCTTCTCTCGATTTGATTTTCCTTTCTTACACTTTCCTCCGACCCTTTGCTCCCTTGACATTGCGGGACCTGACCCCTCGAAATTTTCACCGACAAACCCGTTCTGCATCCCGGGCCCTAGAAAAGTGATAATAAAAAAAATAAAACTAATAAAGGAAATATTTTTCCCCCCAACTAGGCAGACGTCATAACCTGTAGCGTCTTCTCCTTCCCTTTTCTGTGTCTGGGGGAACCCGCTCCCTCTTAGTTATCACTGTTCACTAAACATGGATTCCATAATCATGTCAACTCACTTATCAAGCATTACAATCTATAATTTCAGGGTAAAACACGACTTTTGATACCCGCACTTATCATACCTGTGCATGGGGTGAAACCACAATTCCATCTGACAGAGGAACGTGACAGTAAAACTGATTACAACTTTCCCCATTGAACTGTTGCTTAAACAAACAAATCATTTTGATACCCTAAGGTTAAATGTTGATTATAACACTAGAATTTGTAATATTGATATGCATTTAAGAAATACAAAAATACTAATTTTTGATCTCAACGTTTATATACATATATATTATATATATATATATTATATATGTAAAAAGTGTGTGTGTGTGTGTATTTTTTGTGTGTATATATATATATATATATATATATATATATATATATATATATATATATATATATATATATATATATATATATATATAAAAATATATATATTTTTCTAAAAACAAAAATATATATTATATATATTATATATATATATATATATATAAATAAAAATATATATATATTTTTTATATATATATATATATAAATAATAAAAATATATATATATATATTATATTATATATATATATTTTTTATATATATATATATATATATATTATTATTTTTATATATATAAATATATATATATATATATATATATATATATATATATATATATATATATATATATATATATATATATGTTTATATATATTATTATTATGTATGTATGTATGTATATATGTATGTATATATGTATGTATGTATGTATGTATGTATCATGTATATATATATATATATATATATATATATATATATATATATATATATATATATATATGTATATATATATATATTATATATAATAGATAGATAGATAGATAGATAGATGGAATAGATAGATAAATTCATAGATAGATAGATAATAGATAGATAGATAGATAGATAGATAGATAGATAGATATAGACATAATATAAAAATATATATATATATATATATATATATATATATATATATATAAATTAATATATATAGATAGATAGGATAGATAGATAGACAGATAGATAGATAGACAGATAGATATAAGATTTTATGTGTGTGTAAAATTTTTAAAAAAGTTAAAAAAAACATTAAAATTTTTTTTTTTTTTTTTATATATATATAAAAATTTTTATATATATATATATATATATATATATATATATATATATATATATATATATATATATATATATATATAAAAAATATATATATATATATATATATATATATAAAATATAAATATATATGTATATATATATAATATATATAATGTATATATTTATATATATATTATATATATATATATAAAAATATATATATATATATATATATATATATATATATATATATATATAAAAATAAACACAAAACACACACACACAAACTTATTTTGTAAAAAAAAAATAAAACATAAAAAAATTGTATATATATATATATATATATATATATATATATATATATATATATATATATATATATATATATATATTTTTTTGTGTGTGTGTGTGTGTGTGTGTGCGTGTGTGTGTGTGTGTGTGTGTGTGTGTGTGTGTTGTTTTATTTTTTTTTTATTATTATATATATATATATATATATATATATATATATATATATATATATATTTTGTATGTATGTATGTATGTATGTATATATATAATATATTATGTACAAAAAATATTTTATATATATATATATATATATATATATATATATATATATATATATTTTATATATATATATATAAACATGTGTACTGTAAAAAAACATGCATGCGTTTTTATATGAGCCCTTTACGGGGGTGTGTGTGCTAATGTGGCCCCTTTTTGTTTAAATTTCCCCAAAATGCCCCCAAAAAGGAACGCCCCCCAAAGCCCAGACGGGGGAGCCGCCCCCCCCCCCGTCCGTCCCGCCGCCGCAACGGGGTGCTCGCCTGGCTCGGCCCCCCGGGCAATGTCTTGGGAGCGAGTGATGGAAAGGGCGGAAACTCCGTTTTACAACTTCATAAATCTCGCGTTTGCCTCGACCCGGGACAGTTATTGGGTTTCTGGTCTGGTGTGTCGTTAGGCCTTGAAATAGGCATAAAGCATAGGCACAAATATCTACGGTGCCTGCATATATTACCCGCGGAATGATCGTTGTTCTCGTGGATAAACTCACGGACACCACCACCCTGTTTT
>NC_091563.1:270468-272968 GCF_042767895.1 Penaeus vannamei
CTTCCTCTCCCCTTTCCCTCGCCCTGACAAGCCCTTTACCCTTCTTCCTTCGCACCCCCCCCCCTCCGGAGAGGCGGACGCGCGCGCGCGGCACGGACACGAATTCTCTCATTATCTTTTTCCAAAGCTGTGTCGCTTGTTCAGGCCGGGGGAAGGGGGGGGGGGGGCTCGACTTGCCTTTGCCCCCTCCCCTCCGCCTCTGCAGAAGGAGCGCCGCCCAACGCTGTTAGCGTGTCTCCGGCATCACCCGGTTGCCTTTTATCTTTCCTACGAGGATCCGATACAGTTCCATGGCGCAATGGCTTATTGTTCCATACATTATGCATAAGAATAAGTAATGAGTATTTGAGCTCTCTTTAAGGGCAACCGTAGCCATTGAGCGAAGGATCGGGTGGTTCGCCCCACGCCTTCCACACCGCCTCTCCCTCCAGGTCGAACCCCTGTGGGAGGGAGGAGGGGGGAGGGGGTAGGTCGCTCCAGAATTTCCTTACAGGCAGAAAGGGGGAATGAGAATGGGAAGGAGGCATACGTAGAGGCAGAGGGAAAGGGAGAGAGAGAAAGATAGAGGGGGAAGGGGAGCAGAGGTAGAGAGGGAGAGAGGAGAAAGCTTGCTAATGGCTATAGAGATGAAGACGTTGATAACAGAGGAGAGGTATTATTATATTCTTCCTTTTATTGTCATTATCATTATCGTCATTATCATCATTATCATTATTGTCATTATCAGCATTATCAAAATCAGCATTACTATTTTTACTAGTCAACATCATCATTATCATCATTATTTTCATTATGATTATAAAAATTATCATTACTATTTTCATTAGCATCATCATTATCATTATTACCGTCATCATTTCTATTATTTGCATTATCATTAATATTGCCACTATTGTTATCATCAGCAGCAGTAGTAGTATTACTATCATTTATATTGTTATTAATATTATTATTTTCATTATTATTATTATCAGTGTAATGATTATTATCATTACCATTATCAAAATTATTATCACTATTATCATCATCATTATTACTGATATTGTCATATTCATCATCATCACTATAATTTTCGTTGGTAGTGCCATCATTTTTGTCCTCATTATCGTTATCATCATTACTATTGTTATCATCACTATGATTATTATTATCATTATTGTTATTATTGTTGTTATCATTATTATTATCGTTTGTAGTAGTAGTAGTAGTAGTATTTTTATTACAGTTGTTATCATTAATATAATTTATTATTATTATTATTGTTATTATCATTATTACGATTGTTATCATCACTATCATCATTATTATCATTATTATTGTTATCATTATTACCATTTGTAGTAGTAGTAGTAGTATTTTGTTATCACAGATGTTATCAATATTATCTTTTATTATCATCATTATTGTTACTATCATTATTGTTATTATCATTATCATTATAATTTTATCATTATCATAATTGTCATTATCATTATCATTGTTATTATTACTATTATTATTACTATCATTATCTTTAACATTATTATTATCATTAAAATTATCATTTTTTTCCTTATCATCATCATTGATCTTATATTATCTGTATTGTTAGTAGTATCAATATTGTCATACATATCATTAATATTTTCATTATCATCATCATCGTTATTATTACCATTGTTGTTATTGGTGTTGTTATCATTTTCATATCATTTTTATTAATATTATTTTATTATTATCATCACAATGATAATGATTATCATCCTTAATGTCATCAATATCATCATTATCATTATTATCATCTGCATCATTATTATGATTAGTACTCCATTATTGTCATTACTATTGTTATTATCATTATTATCATTATGATTATGATTATTATTATTATTATTATTATTATTATTACTAATATAATTATTATTATTACTATTATAGTTGTTGTTGTTATTATTATCATTATTACTATTATTGTTATTGTCGTAGTTGTTGTAATTGTTGTCACTGTTTTTTGTTTTTATCATTATTATTATCGTTATACTTATTATTATAATTATCATCATTATTGTTATTACCATCATTATCATCATAATTACTGTTGTTGTTGTTGTACTTGTGATCATTATCATTATTATTGTTATTATTACTATTATTATCTTTTTGTTATCATTATTATTGTTTCTGTTATTTTATCAGTTTTGTTATTATCTTATTGTTGTTATTGTTGTTGCCATTATTGTTATCAGTATTACCATCATTATCATTACCAGAATTATTGATAATCTTGATTACTATCAATACTATTAATGTTACAGTTATTTCCATTGTTGTTGCTACTTCATTATCATAATTATCTTTACTATTACAGTTGTTGTTGTCATTGTTGTTATTATTATTATCATTATTACCAATATCTTTATTATTATCACCATTATTATCTAATTATTATTATATTACATCATATTATATTAAATCATATTATATCATATTTGTTTATTATTACTTTATTATCATCATTATT
>NC_091563.1:290468-305468 GCF_042767895.1 Penaeus vannamei
CTCTGGGAGCGAAGGTTGAAGAAGGAAGATATCCACTTCACCCATCCCTCGTGGAAACCCAGAGAAATCATTTTCTTAATTAATGTTGTGTGGTCGATATCAAATGCTTTCCTCAGGTTGATGGTGACGGTAGTGACCTCGAGTTTTTTGTCTGCATTTGAAGTGATATAATTGATCAGGTCAACTAGGTAGTGGACTGTGGAGCTACCCTTCGTATTTCCAAATTGGCGATGGTCTAATTTTGGGGCGAATATTTTCCACAATTCTTTAGCAATTATTCTCTCGAGAATTTTGCAAGGAATAGGTGTTAATGATATGGGCCTAAGGTCATCGAGAGAATTAGGTGGATTTGTTTTGGGAATTGGGACTGTGATAGCACGCTTCCATAGGTCAGGCACCACGCCCTCAGTGATGGAGCAGAGGGGGGCGGCGAGCTCGGGAGCGAATTCGGGTAGTAACCTCGGCAGGATGTCATCAGGGTCAGGAGATTTGCTTTTTGCTATCCTTCTTAAGTGTTGGTACACGTCGTATTCGCTAACAATTGCTTGCAGAGGGCGCGAGGATAAGTAAGTTGGCAGTTCTGCTGATTGTAATGGTGGGAGTAGCTTGTTGATGTTCGCAAAGTGACAGTTGATGATGTTAGCAGCGCTTTCTGGCGAGTCGGCAATTTCGCTGATGTGAGAGAGGTAACTGTCACTTCTTTTGTCACCGATTAAATTCCGAATGTGGCTATACCACGATTTGGGATTTGCGTCACTGATTTTATCAATTATTTGCTTATGATAATTTTTCTTAGCCGACCTTATCTCATGTCTAACCTTTTTTTTGCAAAGTACTTTGTTGCATCGGTGTTTTTTGTTTTGTAAGCTTTTTGTCTTGCCAGGATAAGGTCTTTGATCCTGTTGGTGACCCATGGTTTGTCCTGATGGTGGGTGGAAGTTCTTTTTAAGGGGAAGCAGTTGTCAACTTGGTTCCAGATTGATTTATAAAAAAGTTGGCATTTAGTGTTCGAGTCGGGGGCGTTGAGAACGTCGGCCCAGTCTTGATGAGTAATCCATGATCCGAACTCGCGAATTTTAGAATCAGGGAATCTACGAATAAGTTTTGTTCTCTTTAATTACGTGGGTGCCTGGTATTTCTTTGGTACCCAGAGCAGCGACAAGTGACCACTATTGCCTAAAGGGGGCAGGGAAGTTGGACTTTCATAAAAATGCTCTTTATTTGTTATGATTTTGGCCAGGGAATTTTTCCCACGCGTGGTGAATGACACAGCCTGCTTAAAATTCAGTACAGGGGTGATTTCATAATCAGAAAAAGTGTTCAGGTCGCCAAGAATTACAAAAAAGGGATTTCCGTACTTTGCTTCGAGGATGAACACATTTTCTATTATGTGTTCTCTGAGGCTTTCTTCGGTAGGTGCCCTTGGGGGGAAATATATCCTGCAGATTACGAGCACACTGATTTCGAGACTAGACGCGTCGGACAAAGAATTGATGCTGTCAGACCTACCGGACTTCCGTGCTGGTGAACGCCACGGCATACCTTCCTCATTCTCAAAGACACTGTTGAGGGTTGCTTGTTGCTTCATTAACATTTCCATTAACACATGTATATATATGTGTGTGCATGTGTGTTTGTATGCATATATATGTATATATACATATATATGAAGCTGTCTGTAATTTCCTTGTGCATTTAGTCCCCAGTGACCTTAAGGAGATAAAACCTGGATCACAGAGGTGAGATGACACGAGGAATGGCTCAGGGTGACCTCAAGGAAGGGGCGGCAGAGAGCAAAGTTCGAGTGCATGTTAGTTCCTTATGCACTCAGTCCTCTTTGACCTTAGAGAACAAAAACTAGAACCACAGAGGTAGCACGGCATGAGAAATAATGCAGGCAGATTGACATCAGAATAGTGGGTGTATCAGAGAGAAGGCGGAGCAAAACCTGCCTTATTAAAGTTGAAACAGACCCAGGGATGACCTTGTCAAGATGACATGATGTGACTGTGTGTGGAGCAAAACCTGCCTCTTTTTACGCAAAACTTAGGACCATACGAAATTGTTGAAGTACTGAAATTGTATTGGGCTTGTAGATAGGATGAAATACAAGGAACACATATTGTGTATAAGGTTTTAGTTCAAGGAATATACTTTTTATATATACCGTTTGTAGTTGCGACTTTAATTTTTGTGTAATTGTTCATGATCTGAAAAAATAAATGCTCGCCCGGGCAACCTGTATGCGCAAATGTAAACTTGTGTCCAGACATAATTCATCAAACTGAAATACTGTTTAGATATGGCCGAAAGAGAGCTGGCCAACACATCGTTTTCCATTTCAATCCCTCCCCCCCCAACTCCTCCCTCTCCTCCTTTTCCCCTCTTCCTTACCAATCCCCCTTTCCCTCTCCCTCCCCCCTTCCTCCGCTCTCCTTCCCTTCCCCTTTTCCTTCTTCCTCTCCCTCTCCCCCCTTTCCCACTTTCCCCTGCCCTTTTCCTTCCCCCCTTCCTCCGCTCTCCTCCCCTTCCCCTTTTCCCTCTCCCTCTCCCCTCTTCCCCCACTCTCCTTTTCCTTCCCTCCCTTCCTCCGCTCTCCTTCCTCTCCCCTTTTCCCTCCCCTCTGTCCCTACTCTCCTTCTTTTCCGATTTCCACTCCCCCTTCTTCCGCTCTTCTTCCTTTCTCCTTTTCCCTTCTCCCTTCCCCCTCTCTCTCTATCCACCCCTCCCCTCCCCCTTCCTTCGCTCTCCTTCACCTCTTATCTCCCCCCCCCCCCCTCCCCGGCAGGAAAGCGTCGACTCGAGAAATCTTATCACGTTTCCTCACAGTTGGGGAAGGGGGGGGGGGGTCGAGAGGGTGTAGAGGGGGGAGAGGCAGCATCTCTCACCACAAGTTTAGGATTAAGACAGACGCAGGTAATGCCATTTGTGTTGTGGCGGGTTTTTCTCTCCGTGAGTCTTATATTTTGGTAGGGTTGCGTCCCCTGTCCCTCTGCCACGACGGAGTAAGATTTCAATTAATATTTTACATTTCATCATTATCATTTACACACAAAAAAAAGAACAGATACACGTTAACATCTAAATGCGCACAACATACAGGCATGCAAACACAGCCTCGCACAAAAAAACGAGAAAACATACTTTACCAAGACGCACTCAAAAACAACCATACTTATAAATAATGCACACAAAAGTGCATACAGACGCACACACACAGTCATAAAAGCATAAATTCATGCTTTTACACAAACAGCAATTAAATCACACACTTAAGCACTGACAAGGACAAATACCAAAATACGCACACATGAACATGCAAATGCACAAAAATATAAATGAAATATAATCATAAACATAAATAAGATACATGTTTACACATGTACAGAAGGTTTCACACACACTCTACCAGCACTTCAGCAACCTTCGCCATAATCCACACCCACGAATTTAGTGCCCCCCCCCCCATCCCTACCCCCTTCCCCCCCTCTCTCCACCCTTCACCCGAGGCCTAATCTCCCGGATCGCGCGACGGCGCTCGCTTGATTGCGGCCATCTCTCAACTTCAGGGGCCCTGATGAGCCCTTTGGAACGCGGGTGTGCCATACACGCTGTTGCTGCTACTTGAGGGCTGCCCCGCCTCTCTCGTGCTGCTCCTTGAGGGCTGCCCCGCCTCTCTCGTGCTGCTCCTTGAGGGCTGCCCCGCCTCTCTCGTGCTGCTCCTTGAGGCCCGCCTGAGCCGCCGCCGCCGCAGCTCTGCCTCGGGGTCACACTTCCTTCTAATTTTCTGGTTTGATTCCCGATCTCTTCTTCCACACCAGCCCCTTCTTCCTGTCTCCTTTTCGGCCACGCATCCTCTTCTTCTCCGCCACTTGTTCGTCTAATGTCCCATCGCCATATGGATGTGCTCCCTTGAATTTCCTACGACTTAATATCCAAAGAAAGGATAAACATGCAACCACACTCCCACAAGTCACGAGCCTTTTATCAGTTTGATGATAACAACAGGAGGCAAATTGCTTCCGTTGGAAAAGAGGAAAATACATTATAAATTTAAAACGCGAAGCCTTGTATCTCTCGAGATCTCAGCCCATCTATTTCTCCGCGCTACATATCATCATCAGCCGTAATATAAGAAGCGTGAAGCAAGTAAAGTATATTTATGATAATCATGCAATGAATATTCTATCAAATATAAATTTCCAGTCAATAAACTCACATGATAATAAAAAGGAAATTCGGATATTCAAATCATCCCTTACTGTGACCCTTCCCGCTCTCCCTTCCCCTGTTTATCCAGCTATTTATCTACGAAGCATCCCAGTGCCACTACCTCTACTTCCGCATTTGTCAGTATATGCACCTGTCTATAGATATAGCCGTCTAACTATCCATGTTTATTGCCCCCCCCCCCTTTCTCCCTCCCTCCCTCCCTCCCTCTCTCTCTCTCTCTCTCTCTCTCTCTCTCTCTCTCTCTCTCTCTCTCTCTCTCTCTCTCTCTCTCTCTCTCTCTCTCTCTCTCTCTCTCTCTCTCTCTGTGCATCTGCTTCCATCCCTTTCTCTCTCTTTCTCTGTATGTCTGTCTCTCTGTCTGCTTCTCTCTCTTTCTCTCTCTCTCTCTTTCTCAATATATATATGGTTGTCTAATTATTTATACATACATACATACATACATACATACATACATACATACATATATATATATATATATATATATATATATATATATATATATATATATATATATATGTATATATATAGATGTGTGTGTGTGTGTGTGTGTGTGTGTGTGTGTGTGCGTGTGTGTGTGTGTGTGTGTGTGTGTGTGTGTGTGTGTGTGTGTGTGTGCGTGTGTGTGTGTGTGTGTGTGTGTGTGTGTGTGTGCGTGTGCATGCATGTATATGCATATATATGTATTCATTTAAACCTCATGCGCACAAGCAAGGCATTCTGCCACCCCCCCTCCCCCCTCACTTGCCCCACGCACACTTCCGCATCCTAGTCCCTCAGGCGCCCGCCCCCTTTCCGAGCCATCCTGCTCAAAGCCCCGCCCTCCTCTCGGACGAGGAGGACGGCCCGTAAGAGTTCCTTCGCTCGAAAAGTCGTTGTAGGATCTCCGGAAGGAGTTCTCCTGCGGGGCTCATTTGCATAATGGAGATCGCGGGGCTTGATGATCCAACCTGTCTCCCTTTCTTAGTCCTCCACCAGTTGTGCGTATTGCTTCAAGCATTTTTTACGCATTTATTTATTTTACTTCTATTATGTCTTCCTTCATCAACTCTCTCATTTCCCTTTTTGGCTAATCATGACATCCAGATGCCTTCTGCCAATGCTAATGTATTCAAAACTTATTTTCATAAAAATCGTTGAATATCAAACGAACATGACGTTCTAGGGTAGATTTATGCAAGGAACATTCCTTTTCTGTTTAATATTCCGAGTCCCTTTGTGGTTTCTTACGTGAGTATTTTTGTAGTTATCAAAACCCGCTTCGCCACTCGCGCGGCGAGCTGTCGTGGGATCAGCCGCGGAGGAGGATTTATGGCGGGTCCCGTGTGTGCCGTCGAGAGGCAAGAGCGCGCTTCATTTCTATGCGGAGGGAGATAGACGGGAACAGGAGCAACGAAGGGAAGAACAAGAAAACACACAAGTATGCCCCTCTTCCCTTCGTTGTTCCTGTAATGTGTTGGACATGAATTCCACAAGAGATAGACATATACATTTAGATAGAAAGATGGAGGTAGGTAAGTATATTTGTATAATGTTGCTATAAACATGACAGAGAATGATAAGCGAGAGATTGGCTCAAAAATATCAAAGAGGTAGAGAGAAGAAGAGAACAAAAGAAGCAGAAGAAGCGTGTGTCTGCGTAGCGAGAGGCGTCAGTGCGTTTACGAGCCATTTAGCGAGCGGGCGAGGCAGAAGCGCAGCGGCCGCGCCAACGCAGCGACCTTCAGAAGACACGTTTACACATTCCGCCGCTGAAGGATGACGCTGGTCCTCGAGCGATGATGCTTCACGGGGATCATCCACTGACGCCTCTCCACGACGGCCTCAGTACCCGCTTGGCCGACGGGGAATGTGATAGAGGCAGTAAAACGTTTTCGATTGTTATTTCTTGTAGCCTGTGTTTATTCTAATCGCCTGGCAACTGGAAGTCTGATTATTCTATGGTAATTGGGAATGCATATTCATCTTAAGTTGCTGCTGACCATTCAAGATTTGATTTTGCAAGCAAATTAGGTGTTATGTTACCTAACCACAGACTATGCAAGTTTATATGAAAAAATATGGCAAACCGTTAAACAAATGAGCAAATTAGACAAAGAAAATTTGAAAAAGATATTTCTGGTGTTCGCCACGAGTGTGCTCAGGCAAGCATTTCGTGAGATCGTGTCAGCTGCAAATATGGATCATTGGCTCCGAAATGTGTTCCTCTCGCCGCGAGGAACGAGGCCGGATATTCTTCAGCTCTCCTCGTCCGACGCAGAGAAAGTTCCGTTGTCTCATGATCAGGCGCTTAGGTGTGCGTGTGTCAATTTACGTATGCATGTGCGTGTGTGTGTGTGACAATGTGCGTTTGTTTGCATCATGAGTATTTTGACGCCCATGTTCAGGAGCGTTTGTGTTCAGACGATCATTGTTGCTGCCTTTAGCTTCCGCATTCCCGCCCGGACCCAGCCATTATCCCTGGCGGGGGAGTACCGTTGCAATCCTGCTGCGAGACTAAGCAAACTTTATGAGAATCTTCTAAATAGATTTTTTCCGCATTTCCCACCTTGGGGTCTAATCGTGAAGCCATCTTTGCCAATAAAGCCGGAGGAAGGTGTTGTCTGTGCTGCTCCAGGAAGGTAATGGGGACCCTTTTGCCGTCGGGAAGTTTAGCCTTTGTGCAGTCCCGGGGAATCCCCGATGATTTCAGCTCCCATTTGTTTTCTATCCACCTGGGCGTCTATATTCGTCCGCCTAGTTTTTCAACAGCTGCCAATCTACTAATATCCGTGCGTCTCGCTATCATAACACGTTTTTCTTCTTTATTTCTCTTTACAAGAGAATTTTTCTTTGAATATATGTACACACACACACACACACACACACACACACACACACACACACACACACACACACACACACACACACACACACACACACACACACACACACATACACACACGCACACGCACGCAACCACACCCAAACTCACAAACACACACGCACACACACACACACACACACACACACACACACACACACACACATATATATATATATATATATATATATATATATATATATATATATATATATATATATGTATGTATGTATGTATGTATATATGTATATATATATATATATATATATATATATATATATATATATATATATATATGTGTGTGTGTGTGTGTGTGTGTGTGTGTGTGTGTGTGTGTGTGTGTGTGTGTGTGTGTGTGTGTGTGTGTGTTTGTGTGTGTGTGTGTGTGTGTATATACATATATATTTATGTATGTATGTATGTATATGTATAGGTAAAAAAGTTATGAAAACATAAATAGACAACAGAAGCAAATAACGCTGATAGAAGAAGTGAACGAGAGTTGACAACGACCATTTCTTGATGCAAGGAGGGCCTGGAACAGCCCTTCTACTGCCTCGTCACCAGCTGTTAGTCACTTGAGGAGTAAGAAAGAGCAATGCAACAAATAAGTCTTCCCGCTGCCTCGAAGGCTCTCACAGGCCTCCCTTAAGGATCCTAATCGGGGAAGAATAAGAATAAGAACTAGACGAGAAAAGAGAAAGAAGTGAGTAAGAATGCGGTTGATATCTGCAGGGCTTTCCCTTGCCCTTGCTCCGTTATATAAAAGAACAAGAGAACAACCGAATAAAAAGAAGGCTGAACTGAAATGAGTTTGAAAAATAAAACATTAAAGAATAAGACCGTGGCAACCCGTGAGACGACCAGCAAAACACATTATAAGATAAAATAAAATAATGTGAAATAAAAGGGAAACACCTCTGCACGTTGATATGCGAGCCAAAAGATGCATACGTCAGGCCTATCTACAGTAAAGCCCCGAGATAAGACGATACAAGTATTCGTAAAGCGAGCAGTTATCTACGACGGCAGGTGTCTCGCGCGCGCTCGCCCACGCTCGTAAACCTTGAAGTAATCCACTAAATAGAGAATAAGGGAGACGCGGGCGCGGCCTTGAGGTTTCCGCTCCGTATGGCCCGCCTCGAAGGCCTCCAGGGAGCTAAGCCGCCCTCCCGACGCCTTGCCGGACCGGGAGAAATTTCCTGTTCCGGCGCCAGGTCATTTGGGGGCCTGACCTGACCTGTGCCTAGGCCTCCCTCCGACCCTTCCGGCTCAATTGAATTGCAAATGGCGGCTCGCCCTGCACGATTTGCCTCGCGTGGAAGCTGTCTGGGTCATCGGAAACACAAGCCAGGCAGGAGATGGAGAGAGACGTTATAAAGATGGGAGAAAGAGGAAGGGGCGAAAGAAGAAGGGGAAGAGCACAAGACGAGGAGAGAAAAAGAACTAGAAATATATATATATATATATATATATATATATATATATATATATATATATATATATATATATATATATATATATATATATATATATATATATATATATATATGTATATAGATATATATATACATATACATATATATATATACATATATATATACACACATATACATATAGACATACATACAGACGTATACATATATATATATATATATATATATATATATATATATATATATATATATATATATATATATATATATATATATATATGTGTGTGTGTGTGTGTGTGTGTGTGTGTGTGTGTGTCTGTGTGTGTATACATATATATACATATATATATATATATATATATATATATATATATATATATATATATATATATATAAATATATATATATATATATATATATATATATATATATATATATATACGTATATATATATATATATATATATATATATATATATATATATATATATATATATATATATATGTAAAGGCCACTGCCACCGGCCCCGAGGCAGCGAGAGGCGACAAGCCCAAGGACTGATTTGGGAAAGTGTGGACGCCGGGCGGAGGGGGGGAGGGGGGGCGGGGGACACTAATGTGGCACCGAACACCCTGTAAGCAGCTTCCAGCGCCCGCCGGAGGCTGATGCGTCTTTATGTGACTGTTTTTGTCTCGCTCGCCTGCTCGGGCCTCGCTTTTTCTCCGAGTGTGTGCACCCAGAGCAGTGCACGGTAGTTGCTTCTATGTACGCTTTTTGGGCTTTATCTGCTCTCTCTCTCTCTATCTATCCTCATCTTTCGCTCTTGCTCTATTGCACAACTTTACTAAACCCTGCTCGACCTGTCCCAGTAACCTCCTTTTCCTTCCGCTCTTCGTCCGACAGTCGCTGCCCCCCCCCCCCCCCCGCACGGGGAATCTGACAGCCGACGCTCGTCTGTCAGAATCAGTCGCTGGTGAGCGAGCGCAGGTCCTCCCTCCTTCGGCGCCCGCCTGCGCTCCTCCCTTGACAGCCTGGCAGCGCGGACATCTATCTATCTGTCTGTCTGTCTGTAGCTATCTATCAACTTAGATTTCCATTTATATATATATATATATATATATATATATATATATATATATATATATATATATATATATATATATATATATATATATATATATATATATATATATATATATATATATATATATATATATATATATGTATATATATATATATATATAATAAGTATATATATATATATATATATATATATATATATATATATATATATGTATATTTATATATATATATATATATATATATATATATATATATATATATATATATATATATATATATATATATATATATATATATATATATCCATACACATATTTCCATCAATTCATACTTTTTTTTATTGAGAATCTAGCTTCTGTGATCCAATACCATCAATTCCTTTTTTCAGATTTGTTTGTTTATCTCTGAGTCCGCAGCCTCCGCCCCGCCTTCCCTGCGCCTGATTTGCATATTGTTTTGGGAATCTCGGTTAATCAAGCCATCGCAAAAAAAAAAAAAAAAAAAAAAAATCTAAGCTTGTTCGTCCGCTTCAACCTTGTGTTTTCCGAAACGTTTCATCATTTATATATATATATATATATATATATATATATATATATATATATATATATATATATATATATATATATATATATATATATATATATATATATATATTGGATAAATAGCATCCTTCTTAGTCTTCCCTTTCCGCCTATGTTCGCCCTGCTGAGGACAGGACCGGCATTCCGCGCTGCGATTCCTCCGCGAGCGGCGCCGGCACCTCGCCGCGGCGTCGGAGGAAGAGCTGGCCCCCGCGTCCGGCATCGTTCCCGACGCTGAAATCCTGTTCGAGGTTTTATCGGCTGATTTGTCATTCGATTTTGCTGATGAACTCAACTGCTGTCTAGCAATTACGCTTAATGTGCATTTCTGATGGATTAGATTGAGTTCTAGCAGTATATGCCACGTATGTCAAACTCTCTCTCTCTCTCTCTCTCTCTCTCTCTCTCTCTCTCTCTCTCTCTCTCTCTCTCTCTCTCTCTCTCTCTCTCTCTATATATATATATATATATATATATATATATATATATATATATATATATATATATATATATACATATATGATTATTTTTAGTTAAACGCCATTAGGATTGATGTATACCAATTTTTTTTTATGTGATCCTTTGAATCGCGAAACAATTCAAGTGATCTTTCTGCAAGTGTTGGAGGCGCGTGCCTGTGCTCAGTCATGCAAATATTGCCCAAGGGCGCATTTAGATAAGTTTAAATGTGAGTCTGTTGTGAACGCCTTTTTCTTTCCTTCTCAGCAAATATGCTTTCGTTCTATCATGCACAGCTTAATCTCGCGGCAGTGAAGTCCTGTTTACTGCATTAATTAATCTTGCAAAGACCTCCGAACACTTGCCGTTGACCCCAGCGTTCGCGGCGCTCGGGGGGATCCCTCCAAGTTGGACGTCAGACAGTCGCGAGTTGGAGCTCAAGTTGCAAAGTGAGCAGGACGCCCCCGGGACGCGCCTGGGGCCCCGTCACCGCCTCCAGGAGGTGGGAGCGGAAAATCGGCTCAAAATGGACCGAATATCACGCTCCTTCTCGCAAAGTAATCATTATTATTATAGCTGTTATCATCATTATTGTCATCATTAGCAGCTGCAGCATTGCTATCATATCACCATTATTGTTGTTGTGGTTGGTGATATTATTAACATTATCATTATCCCAAATATCATTATCATTATTGTTATCAATACCATAATCATTATTGATATCATTATCATTGTCTGTATTATCATCCTTATTATTATCATTATTACCATTACTATTACTATTATTATTATTTTTATCATTATTACCATTACTATTACTATTATTATTATTATTATCATTATTATTATCATCATTATTAATATCATCATTATTACCACTCTTATCATCCTCACTAGCATCGTCATCATTATCATTATCATTATCATTACCATTATCATTATCATTAACATCATCATCATCATCATTTCTATTGTTATTAGTAGCAAAGCAGTATCGTCATTATCATTATTATCAACATTAATATTACGATCAGTATTATTATGATTACTATCATCATTACCATCCTTATTATTACTATTATGATTATCACTATTACCATTATCATTAACATTCTTATTGCTATTATCATTCTTATCATTATTATCATCATTAATATTACGATCAGCCTTATGATTATATTATCATTATTGTTATTATAATTGTTATTATTATCATTATCATTGTTACTGTTATCATTATTATCATTATCATTATTGTTACTATTACTATCATTATTATTATTATTATTATTATTATTATTATTATTATCATTATTATCATTATTATTATTACCTTTATTATTATCATCATTATTACTATTGTCATTGTCACTATTACCATAATAATCAATATTCTTATTCCTGTTATCATTATTATCATTGTTATATTCATTATCATTATTGTTATCATCATTATTGTTATCATTATATTGTTATTATATCATCATCTTCATTATCGCTATTAATATCATTATGGCTATTATTATCATTATCATTATTCTTATCATCATCATTATCATCACATCATCTTAAATATCTTTATTTTAATCATAATAATAAAGAAAAAAAACAGCCAAGATATTGATAACACTAATAATAGTCATAACATTATCTTTAATAAAAACAATAGTGATAATAATGTTGATTATAACAGTCATTCTCGCAGCAGGGTTAACGAGTCTTCCCTGCCGCGAGGGCGCCGCCGCAGCGCTCCAGAGCCTCCTCCGCCGGCAGCCTCTGTCGGGCCGACCCGAGCGGGGCTCCGCCGTCTGTGCCTTGGCGCCCTTGATCCTAACGACGTCATTTCTCACTCTGCAAACCGGGAAGACCATTTCTGGCGCCTGGTCTTTCTTGCGCGAACGGCCATTCACATCGTACCTTCGCAACGCCCTTACTCCAGGGGCTGTGAGCGGATGCTTCTCAGCGGGATTCTCAGTCGCTGCCCTCCGCGATTGTGCATTCTGTCTGTGTGCTTGTGCCTGTTCCCCTTACTGTCTGTCCTGGCGCATTCTGTCTCTCTGTCTTCCAGTTTGATCGTCTGTCTGGCTGTCTGCTTGTCAATCTCAGTTCTGCGTTTACGCCTCTCCGACCCTGTCTCTGCAGGCCCGCCGACTCACCTCTCTCTGGCCTGGCGGTGCCTCTCCCTCGCGCCCGCCTCCTCTCTCCTCGCCCCTTCTCCATTGCCTGACTTCCTTTCGCCGCTTCGCCTCCCCGCCCCGCCACCTTCGCCAGAGGAAGACCCTCTCCCTCCCAGCAAATCATTCTTCATTGCTTTGCGGCCTCACTGTTGTTGGGTTTTCGAGACTGACGTTCTGCCTGTTTTTTTTTATGTATCTATTATTATTTTCTTAAATTCTATACTCCTTCATATACCAGTCCTTCTATAATACATTAATTTTCTTGTCTAGCTCTTACCGGGTAGTTAATTCAATTGCAGTCAGATAAAGCTCAGTGTACTCGTATATACTGGATTAATATTTCTGATATACGTCTTCATTTTCAGTTTTGCAATAGGCATTATCATTCTTTCCCCAGATGTATACATACTCCAATCCTCCTACATCGGAACTGCATAACAACTCTGGAGACGCCAAAGCAAGTCAGGGTCCTTTCCGAATGATCCACAAAGGACCGCCGTAGCCACAAACCCGACATGCTTTAATAGGCATAAGCAAAGTTGTCCTCATCCAAGGGTTTCTCCTTTAAGTTCCCTCGGGCCAAACGAAAACAAAACAAAAAATAAACACTCCTCGTCCCTGAGTTACCTTAAATAAACAGATTCAAAGACTTTTTTCGGCATTTCTTTCCTTCGCTCTGGACTTTTAATCTTTCCTCTGGGGACTTTATTTTTACAACAAAGAAAAAATCCTTAACTTTATTCAGTATGGTACGATTTTTTTCCTCTCAAATGCGTCGGGGCGCGACCGCCGTCTCCGAGATGCTGTGATCTGGGCCAAGAACGACGGAGCTTCCAGCCCTTCTGATTTTTTTTTTTTTTTTTTTTTTTTTGCTTTTTTTCCCTCACTAAACCTTTCAAAGCTAAGCTCTTCGATATGTGCTTGCATGTACACATTCATTATCTAGCTAGCTATCTGTTCACCTACTGGTCTATCTACCATCCTAGCAATCTGCCCCTTTGCGTGCATGTGTTTATGTACATGTGTGCCCGTATGAGTGTGTGTGGATGTGTACGTAAGAAGGATAAGTGCCTCCGAGCGGAGCCCGGCAGGAAAGGCCGGACAGCGTGAGCCAGCTGCTGCTGACCTGACTGAGCTCAGTCCTTGCCCACCGGTGCCCTGACAGCTCAGTCCTTGCCCACCGGTGCCCGGCCACAGCGGAACCCTCCGGCGGGGGAACTTCTCGCGACCCGCCGACCCTCGGAGGAGAGGCCGACACGGACAGGGGTGTATGAGGATGTGTAAGCGCCGACTACTAGTGTGTAGCATATCATTATCAATTAGCCTAACATGAAACAAATATGGCTTAGTTTACTTTTTCTATAAACAAAGGCAGTATTTTCTTATATTGAGATTGTGACAAAACAATAGCATATAGCTGGGAAAAGCACAAGAAGGCACACATACATGATTACACTGGCTTTCAGACATAAATCTTTGCACTGAAATATACAAAAGTGACTTCAAAAGTACTTCATAAAAGCACCAATATTGTACTAACATCAAGTACAGCACCCATTTCTATGAACACAATTAGAATTATGCTGAACTAAGCAAAATTACTAAAATGGTAAAGCGAAACAAACGAAATTAGTAGTGAAATTTGAGAAATAATGGATCACACATATCTAGATATAATTTTATGTGTAAGCATGCCCAAATATATATATATATATCGCATAAACATACACACACACACACACACACACACACACACACACACACACACACACACACACACACACACACACACATATATATATATATATATATATATATATATATATATATATATATATATATATATATATATATATATATATATATACATATACACACACACACACACACACACACACACACACACACACACACACACACACACACACACATATATATATATATATATATATATATATATATATATATATATATATATATATATATATATATATATATATATATATATATGTAAAGACGAACGCAGCATCTCTTGGCCGGAGCCTCGCGCCGGCAGCGCACTGACCTTCCTTCTCGGCGCTGTAGAGGCGCCTCAGCAGACCGAGGACTCGCTGCAGGAACGGGCGGTTGTCGTGGTGGTGTCTCTCTCGCTGTCTCTCCACGTC
>NC_091563.1:310022-312522 GCF_042767895.1 Penaeus vannamei
ATAAAATTGATAAAATAATAAACAATTAATAACAATAATGATAATGATATTAATAATAATAATGATAATAATAATAATAATGATAATAATAATGATAGTAATAATTATAATGATAATAATAAGGATAGTGATGATAATAATAATAACAATAACAATAATGATAATTTTAGCGATAACAATAATCATTAAAAAAAATCATTATGCTAGTAATAATGATTATGATAAAAATTGTTACGGTAATAATGATGGCTCTCATATGCCTTTTATCATTTCCCAGCGGAGAATGTTATTGCACGCCATATTAGCCCAGATACGAAGGCGGTTGCCCCCGCCCGACGCCCGCCATCAGCATTCAGCGCGGGCGTCGCGGGAGACACTCGCGGCAGAGGGCGGCGTCGGGCGGAGGGCAAAGCACTCCTGAGAGACCTCCCCGCGGCTCAGGAACAGGCGGAAGGGCGATTTTCGTATGACGCACGAAATAAGCGAGAGGAATCCGTCCTTATCGGGAATTCTTTGTCTTAAAAGGAAAAAAAGGAAGAAAAGAGGAAGAGAGCGGAGGAAGACGCCGGGCGGAGAGGTTGACAGGCTCGGGTAAGAGGCCGAGGCGCAGCGAGAGAAGGCGGGGATGGAGGTGATGGAGATGATAGTGGGAATAGAGACAAGAATTATGAAAAACAGATTATGATGAGGATAATTAAGATAATGTTGAAATTAATTATAATGATGTATTATTTCTGCTATCATTATTATTATCATTATCAATGGTATCATTATGATTGTTATCAGTACTATAATTGTCATTATCATCATCATTACCATTATCATTATTTCTGCTGTTGTTATTATCATCATCATCACCATCAATATTATTGTTATGCTCATTATCATTATTGTTGGTATTATCCTTATCATCATCATTATCATTGTTATTATCATCGTCATTATTATCTTTATTTTTGCTATTGCTATTGACATTTTCAATTACCATTATCATTATCATTGTCATCATTGGTATTATTATTATCATTGTTATTATTACTATTATTATCATATCATTATTATTACTGTCATCATCATCCTTATTATCGTACTCCTCCTCATCATCATCATCCTTATTGGTATCATCATTGTTGTTATTATCATTGTTATCATTGCTACATTACATTACATTACTACTATTATCATATTCATCATTACCATTGTTATTATTATTATTATTATTATTATCCTCATTATTATTATTATTATTATTATTATTATTATTATTATTATTATTATTATTATTATTGTTATCATTATTATTATCATCATCATCATCATCATCATATTTATCATTATTATCATTATCATTATTATTATTATTATTGTTATTATCATTATCATTAGCATTATTATTATTGTTATTATCATTACCATTATCATCATCATTATTATTACTACTACTATTATTGTTATCATTATTATCATTATTATTATGTTGTTGTTGCTAAAATTATTATTGCTATCAATATAAACATTTTCATTATCGTTATCATTATCAATACCATTATTCTATCACTGCTATTATTATCATCATTATCTTTATTATTATAATCATTATTATTATTGTTAGCATTACTACTACTACTATTATTATTACTATTGTTATTATTCCTATTATTATTATCATTATTATGATTATCATTATCAGTATTACTATCATCCTTATAATTCCTATTATTATTATCATAATTATTATTACCATTATCATCAGTTATTGTAATTATGAATTTCATTACCTTTATTATCACCATCATCATTATCCTAATCATTAGTACTATCATTATCATTATCATCGTTACTATTATCATTAGTACCATTATCATTATCATTGTCATTGTAATAATTTTTATTGATATCATTATCATTTCTACTGTGAGTACTGTTATGATTATCATCATTGTTATTATCATTATTATCATTATCATTATCACTGTTGTCGTTGTTGTTGTTCTTATCATTATCATTACTATTATTATTATCATTATTATTAATATTATTGTTATTATTATTACTATTATTATTACGATTATTATTATTATGATTATCATTATTGTCAATATCATTATCATTATCATAACTATTATTATGATTATTATTGTTATCAGTAGCATTATTATTATCATTATCATTATTACTATTGTCATTATCATCATTATCATTATTGTGATTATCATTATTGTCAATATTATTATGATCATTATCATTACCATCATTATCATTATTATTGTTATCAGTATTATTACTATTATCATTATCATTATGATCATTACCATTACTATTATTATCATTATTATTGTTATCATTATTGTTATTATTATCATTATCATTATTACTAATGTCATTATCATCATTATCATTATTGTGATTATTGCTGTTGTTGTTATCATTGTTACCATTATTATCTCTGCTTTCTATTATCATCGTCATTATTACTATAATTACTTTTATCATTGTTATC
>NC_091563.1:317522-327522 GCF_042767895.1 Penaeus vannamei
GAGCTTGTTTCGTCTTTTATTGTAAAAAGGATACATTTATGAGAATCTGTTGGTGGATTGCTGTTTGTGTTCAGGCATACTTGTAAAAGTGTGTTCTTGCACATGTGCGGTTTTACAACATATGAACAATATGGATTACAGGTTGAATACACCAGAAATGTTTCTTGAATGATAAACTGAAAGAAAACTAGCTAAATATATCAATATGAATGCTGAATGAAGGGAAAACAATGCTAAACATTGTTTATTTCCAGAGCAGACGAACACACACGAACAAGAAAGAAAACGCTACCATACGATCCCCGAATCCAATCTTGTGGACTCACGCACGAAAATACCTTCTGTTAATGCGATTCCTCTTTATATCATCAGGTTTATAATTGAAGCTCGACAAAAAATCTCCGAGGCTCTCTGTTCCCTCGCGCTCTCCCGCCGAGGCCGCTTCCGCTGTGTCGGCAGTGTTCTTTGTGTTGGAAAACTATGCCGATGGGTTGGCGTGAATTACGTATAAATGACTATTAAGAGACGGATAGGTAGACTGATAGAAATATATAAAAATATCCAGATAAAAATAATCATCGGTATATAAACAGATAGTGTTAGATAGAGATCTACGTCGACACACACATGCATATGTGTATGATATTGCATACATATATTAATTCACGCATACATTCTTACTTACGTACATACAGAATCCATACATAAAATATACATGAAAACATATACATCTATGTATGCATACATGCATACATAGAGGCAAAGATATATGTGTGTGCGTGCGTGCGTTTGTTTGTGCGTGCGCATCTGTGTAATTCCGGCATTTACAACGATCCTGAAAGTCACTCCCTTGCCAGTCCTCAAAAACGAAGCCTTTCTTCAAGCCCGAGGGCGGAAGAGGGGGAGCGGGAGGGTGTCCGAGACATAGGGAGACGCGAGAGGGAATGAGAGAAAGGAGGAAAGGGGGGGGGGCGGGGAGGACAGAGGGAGGCAAACAGGCCGCGCGCCCTTCATCTCTGACAAACCATAGGCTTACGCATCCTATGGGCGTCCTTCCACGTGGAAGATCCTGTCGCTTTCATGTGCGTCGTCAGCCGGGTCCCTCGGCCAAGAAGCGACGCGAGGTGCCGGGTGTCGCTTCAGGGGAAGAAAATGCGGTATATAAGAGGACAAGGTGGATGAGGAAGAGGAAGAAGAAGGGGAGAGGAGGAAGAAGAACGAAGAGAAGAAAAATGAGAAAGGAGAGGAAGACAAACTGGGAAAAGTTTCTTGTTTAAAGTAAACGTCATATTTCGTTTTCTTCGTGTCTTCTTCGTGCTCGTCTTCCTCGTTTATCTACTCACTCCATGCAGCTAATTTGCCTTTCGATTCTCGGTTAGTTTTAGTATATCTGTTTCATCTTTTATTGTATCTGCTTCTTCGTGTGCCATCTTTCTCTCCTTTTCCTCTTCTTTCTCCATCTCCTCCCTTTTCTATTTTCACCCCTTTTTTCTGTCATTCTATGTTTTACCTCCTTCCTCCATCTCCTCCAACTTCTTTCTCCTCCATCATCTTCCGCCTCCACTGTCTTCCTCCTCAACCTCCTCCTCTCTCCCCCACCTCCCTCCTCTTCCTCCCCTTCTCCCTCCTCTTTCACTACCGATAGCGCGCCCGAGGGAGGGGGAGGGGGTCACCGGGGGGATGGCCGCTCGACAAGAGGCCTCCGATTCCGCCTCTTCTCTCGTGCCGTTTTGGGGAGCCGAGGGAGGGGCGTGCTTGCAGGTGTCTGTTTCTCTTGATATATTAACTCTCTTGGTTATTTCTCTTCTGCCCCCCCCCACCCCCATCTCTCTCTCTTTCTCCTTTCTGTTTTCTTTCTCTTTCTCTCTTTTCTGCTCTCTCTCTCTCTCTCTCTCTCTCTCTCTCTCTCTCTCTCTCTCTCTCTCTCTCTCTCTCTCTCTCTCTCTCTCTCTCTCTCTCTCTCTTGTCTATCAGTCTGTGTGCCTCTCTGTATCTCTATCTATCTATCTATCCTCTCTAACGACCAGTCTCTAGGTTTTCTCTCTTGAACTTTAAAATCTACTCGTCTGTTTCAGACTCTGATTTCCAAGTCCCTCCTCCGCCGCCCAAACCCTCGCCGGGAAACCAGCCTTTGCTACTCCCACTTGCAGTAACCCAATCCGGCCCATTTATGAAAGTAATTAATTTGCTCCCTTTCCTTCTCGGGTAACTAATGCAAGCCTGAACTCGGGCTTAATCATTTTCGAAGAAGTTTTACCGACCTAAGGGAGCGCCTTTTCCCACGTTTAAAAGCCCTTCGCGCGAAAAATGGGAGACGGCCCTGTTGGGGTTCCTTCTCATCGTCTCTTTTTTCTTATTCCTTCTACTTTTCGCCGCGGTCTCCTTCCCTTTAGCCTATTACCTCTTCTTCTACTCATTCCTTCTTCTGACTTTTCTTCTTTTCTCCTTTCTCTTACCTCTTTCCTTCTTCTATAGAGAGGAAACGCGAGAGGGAATGGAAACCAGGTGCGGGCGGCTGGTTGAGCAGGACCTCCCTGGCCTCTCCTGCCCTTGGGCCTCATTCGGGGCAGGAGAGGCGAAGGGGAGGACGGGCAGGGAAGGGGAGAAGGGGAGGGGGGAATGGGAAGGAGGTGGAGGGAAGAGAAAGGAAGAGGGAAAGGATGGTTGATGATAATAACAATAATAGGAATTTTGCAATAATAAAACAAATGTAGAAGGAAAGCCCGTGTGTGTGTGTGTGTGTGTACAAATGTTTCTTTTCTATTTTAGCATCATAAGGCATTGTCTTAAACGTTAAACTACAGATACTAATGACGATAACATAATAAGTCCCACGATAGCAATGATGATATCAATCTTAAACCATCATGATAATGAAAGGAAAGATCATAAATTCTCCTTTATTGTTATTCCTTTCTTTATCACTGTAAGCGCATCAGGTTAAAAAGCCGATCTAGTTCTTATCGACACTAAAGACGGAAGCGAATAGAAAGCGTTTCCGACTCGCCGCAAATGTCAGCGGAATCCCGCGCCACAAATCAGACTCCAATGAACAAAGACATTTAATGGAAACCGTAAACCGGCCGCCAGCCGCCTCTCCGCGACCGGCTCTCGAGGCCGAATTTATTGGCTCTTCGGCTCCTTGCTGTTCCCTCTCTTTCTTTGCCCATTTTCATTCCTTGGTTTCCCTTTGCGTGGCTTCGTATTCCTCGTACTTTCGCTTCCGTGTCCTCTTCGTATTATTCCCTGCTAATGAATTTGTATTCTTTGCGTTTTTATCCTTTTGGTGTTATTCCTTACTTCTCTATTTGTATTCTTTACGTATTTCATTTTTTATGGTTTACATCCTTCTCAATGTGTTTTAATTCGTTTGTCATTTTTTTTCATTCATTCATTCATTACTTTTTTCTTCCATTTTACTTACAGTTCTTTGCATTTATTTTTTCTTTACAATCAATATCCTTAACCATTATATATAAGAGTAAAAGTTAAAGGCAAGAATAAAGGGAGAAAATGAGAGAAAGGCATAAACAAAAACGAACAAAAATATGGTAAAATATCCTAAAAAAAGTAAAAGCAGATCTAGTATATAAGTAAGTTGCTTCCCTTATGGTTATCAGTAGTTTTCTTCCATTCCCTTTTCTTTCTCGTTCTCTTTCGGCCTATTTCGCGGTCCCTTCTTGAGTTCTCTGTCAGTGTGTTTTTTATTTCTTTTCTATTTGGGTTTTACTTTTTCCCTTTTATTATCTCCATCGTTCTGATTTTTTGTTTTGCTTTTGTTTGTTTTCCCATTTGTCCCCTCTCTGCTGTTTTGTTTTTCTATTTATCTTCTTCATTGAGTTAATGCAGAGAAACTGAAAATAGAATAAAGATGCAAGAGGGCAAGAAGGATAGGGAAATGGCATAGTGTTTTATTGAGAGAGTGTGTCATTATCACCCTCTGACTAACACTGAAGTCTAAGCCTACTAAGTGTGTACGTCAACAGAGTCACAGAAGAGCGTCGCCCAAATGCATATATCAAAATAACAAAAACGGGAAAGAGAAAGTGTTACCTGAGGTGATGTGGGTGTTAGAAGTGCTTGTTTTGGAAAATAAATTCAGTCCGCAACTTTTCTTCCTCTCATAGGTATACAACTGATGCTTCTGTTACATATACAGACCGACAATACGAGTGATCGCTCTTGCACACAGTATTATCTTAAAAACAAACCAAAAAGCAAAAAGACTACGCTTGCATAACACAAAACAGTTTACAGCACCATATAGTTGCAAATGCAACATTCCAACACAAACACACCCCAGCTACTTTAGTTAAAACACGTCTATATAAATTTATCGAAAGGAGCAGGACAACATTCATCGCCCCCGAAGTGCAGTAAGTTCCGCTCTGCCGGCGACACTAATTCAAAAAAATGTGTTTTACAACGAACTTGGTCGCATATGCCACGATATATGTGTACCAGGAAATGAAGTTAAGACTGGAACAAAAAAAATGGGGAGGTGGTCATTGCATTACTTTTTTACGATGGGGAGTGTACAGAACTCAGGAATGCGCGGTGTAGGTTTGAGAGAGAGTGCAACCACTTATATTTTTCTTAACTTTAAGGACCGTGAAGTCTGCCGTTGTATGTTTTCTTTATGATTTGAAGTTTTCCGAACCGAGTCTCCGCGCTGGAGGCCGAGAACGCTGTGCTGAGAGGACACGAAATAATGCTTTGCCGCAGAGGAAGAGAGCGCCGCGTGCCTGGTCTGCGAGGGACGACTTCTCTTCCAGCGGGCGTGACTTCCGTGTTAATGTTTCTCGTCTTGTCTGGCTTCTTGAACAATGCCAAAGTGGAATTACTTAAGGGCGAAGTACTCCTGTTCCTTCTTGCTATCTTTCTTTCCCTCGCTCTCGCTCTCTCTCTCTCTCTATCTATCTATCTATCTATCTATCTATCCCTCTCTCTCACTCCCACTCACTCCCACTCTTTCTTTCTCTCTCTCTCTCTCTCTATCTCTATCTATCTATCTATCTATCTATCTATCTATCTATCTATCTATCTATCTATCTATCTATCTATCTATCTATCTATCTATCTATCTATCTATCTATCTATCTATCTATCTATCTATCTATCCCTCTCTCTCACTCCCACTCCCCCCCTCTCTCTCTCTCTCTCTCTCTCTCTCTCTCTCTCTCTCTCTCTCTCTCTCTCTCTCTCTCTCTCTCTCTCTCCCGCTCGCTCACTCTTGCTCTCACTCTCTCTTTCTCACGCTCTCTCTCTCTCTCTCTCTCTCTCTCTCTCTCTCTCTCTCTCTCTCTCTCTCTCTCTATATATATATATATATATATATATATATATATATATATATCCCTCTCTCTCACTCCCACTCCCCCCCTCTCTCTCTCTCTCTCTCTCTCTCTCTCTCTCTCTCTCTCTCTCTCTCTCTCTCTCTATATATATATATATATATATATATATATATATATATATATATATATATATATATATATATATATATATATGTATCCTCTCTCTCACCGCCACTCACTCTCTCTCTCTCTCTCTCTCTCTCTCTCTCTCTCTCTCTCTCTCTCTCTCTCTCTCTCTCTCTCTCTCTCTCTCTCTCTCTCTCTCTCTCTCATTTTCTTCCTTCTGCTCTGTGTAATTCTGTATCCGAAAGGAAGAAGAACTCCGCGCATCACACGCAGATACAACGCTACCTTTTCCATCCGACTTGGCATGAATATTCTGAATTCATATGAAAATATCAACTTCACCAGTGTTGAGACTCTTTCGTCGGTCCTTCTGTTTGCTTTCTCTATATCCTTTCTCTTTCTCTTTCGCAACCTATAAAGGGAACGCTAGTTTTTGAAGTTGGAAGGAAACGGAAGGTGGGAGGGAGAGAGATAGATAGTTAGACAGAAGAAGAGAGAGTATTGCTAGACTATTTACTCAGATGTGAGAGACAGCCAGGGAGAGGGAGGGAGAGAAAGATCAGGGGTAAGAAGGGGAGAGAGAGAGGGGGAAGGAAAAGAGAGAAACAGACAGATAAGCAGAGAATGAAAGAGAGAGGGGGAAGGGAGAGGGAGAAGAAAGGAGGGAAGGAGAGAGAGAGGGGAGAGACTCTCTCTCTCTCTCTCTCTCTCTCTCTCTCTCTCTCTCTCTCTCTCTCGCTCTGTCTCTCTCTATCTATCTCTCTTTCTCTCTCTTTATCTCTCTCTTTATCTCTCTCTCTCTCTTTCTCTCTCTTTATCTCTCTCTCTTTCTCTCTTTCTCTTCCATCTTCCTTTCCTATTTCGAATTCTGCAGACTCCCCAGTACATACATCGGTTGTCCTTGTGTGTTTGTAAGCTGTCGCCGGCAAATTCACCTTTGTTACCACGTCCAAGTGATCTGTCACGCTATGTATGTTATTGTGGCCGTGGAGGCAAGTGCAGCATGTGTGTGAGAGAGAGAGTGTGTGCATAATGTATGTGTGTGTTTGTCTATGTGTGTTCGTATGTTGGTGCATGTGTGTTATGAGTCTGTATTTCTAGGTGTGCGTATTTGTGTGTGTGGAAATTTATGCATTTACAATTTCGTCAAGAAATTACTTGAATACAGCAGTTTTTGCTGCTTTATTTTTAACCATTTTTTTTGCTTTCCCAAACTCAATTCATTTTTCTTTGCATTTCTGATTATGCTTTCATAATTCTCCCTTTCATGGCCTTCCTCCCAAGTAATTCTGGTTTAATCTGGAGCGAAATGTAACGAAAAATATCTAAGCAAAGAGTGAGAACTCCATTAGGCGAAGCTAATGCTCTCTCGCTCTCTCTCTCTCTCTCTCTCTCTCTCTCTCTCTCTCTCTCTCTCTCTCTCTCTCTCTCTCTCTCTCTCCCTCTCCCTCTCTCCTCTCCCTCTCTCCTCTCCCTCTCCCTCTCCCTCCCTCCCTCCCTCCCTCCCTCCCTCCCTCCCTCCCTCCTATGTATATATATATATATATATATATATATATATATATATATATATATATATATATATATATATATATATATATATATATATATACATATACGTTGTTGTAAAAGACAATGTTTTCGACAAGGTTCCGCCATGACGCTCGTGACACTGATTATCATTGCCTTCGTTTCGTCATTATCGTCACCGACCTTCCGCTCCCCTGCCGCCCCCACACGCCCCTCCTCCTCAGCGCGCCCTTCAAGCGAGGCCTAAACCTGAGGAGCGCGCCCACCTGATCGCCGGCTCCATTAGCCGCGGGCGGCGGCCTTTTAGTCTCCCGCCTTTTTCATTCATTCTCATGCTGTCTTTTTTCGTCTGGATTATTTTATTTTCCTTTTCCGTCCGCGATACAGCTGCGCGCGAGACCTGAATGCTTATGAGTCTGAGGTTCGAAGTCTGAGGCGTGGATTGCCGCTCGAGGTCGCGCGAGGAAGTTGGTCGGTATATATATATATATATATATATATATATATATATATATATATATATATATATATATATATATATATATATATACATATATATATATATATATATATATATATATATATACATATATATATATATATATATATATATATATATATATATATATATATATATATATATATATATATATATATATATATATATATATATATATATATATATATGCATACACACACACACACACACACACACACACACACACACACACACACACACACATATATATATATATATATATATATATATATATATATATATATATACACATACATACATATATATACATATATGCTGGGAGGGCGGGTGCTGGGGTGCAGGATGGGAATGGGAGCTCCTCGTCCCGCCTGTGTTCTGGTAGCCGCCAGCCCGATATGAAGCTTGTGGGGCAATGCCCTAGGGAACCCCACGGTGGATGATGGGACCTGCAGCCTGCCGCCTTTTATGTGGGGCAGCGTCGGCGGGGGTGGCAGAGGTGGCGTCCACCCGGAGTAACTGACCAAGGGTTAACCTCAGGATGGGGGCTTGGAACGTCCGCTCTTTGCGTCAGGATGATTGGTTGCCCCTGCTATGGAGGGAACTGGGGAGGCTTAGTTTGGGTGGCTGCTCTCACGGAGGTGAGAAGACCTGGCAGCGGCCTGATCAGTGTAGGTGGCCACACCTATTACTGGTCAGGCCGCAGCGATGGTCTCCATCTTCAGGGAGTAGCCATAGCTATCTCCAGTAGGCTCCAGCCCTCGGTGGTAGAGGTCACTCCAGTCGATGAGCGTATAATGTTAATGAGACTGAAGCTGTCATGTCTCATTGTTGTATACGCTCCTAAGGATGTTTGTAAACTCGACGTGAAAAACATGTTCTACGCCAAACTTGCATCCGTGGCAGACAGTTGTCCCCGGCGAGATATTCGTATTGTTCTGGGTGACTTCAATGCGGTATCTGGCTGCAATCGAGCTGGCTATGAGATGTCTGTCGGTCCTCATGGTTCGGGAGTTGATACCGGCAGCGAGAATTCTCTCCTTTTCCGGGATTTTGCAAGATCCCAGAAATAGAGGATTTCTGGCTCCTGGTACCAGCGCCCAGACCCACATCGTTGGACATGGTACAGCGATGCGGGTAATGCAGCCAAGGAGATCGACCACATTCTCGTTAGCACTCGTTGGAGGATCCTCCAGAACTGCAAGGTGTATAGGAGTGCCGAGTTCTGTGGTACTGACCATAGATTGGTTGTGGCTACCCTCCGGGTTCACTTCAAAACTCCCCAGTGGCCCAATGACCACCCTAGGGTGTTTCATTTGGACAGGCTTGCAGCCTACATCGACCTCAAGGCGTTCGACACAGTGCACCGGGAATCACTCTGGGAGATCCTGAGGCTGAGAGGAATTCCAACAAGGATTATTGAACTAATAGCAAACCTGTATACTGATGCTGAAAGTGCTGTGAAGTGTGGTGGGGGTCTGTCGAGCTTCTTTCCTGTCAGTTCAGGAGTGAGACAAGGCTGTGTTCTTGCACCAACCCTTTTCAACACTTGCACGGACTGGATACTAAGCAGAGCTACTGTTCAAAGTCATTGTGGAGCAACACTTAATGTTAAGGTTACAGACCTTGACTTTGCCGATGATGCTGCTATTCTATCGAAGTCTTTGGAAAACCTAGTGGTGGCTCTCGATACATTTAGTGATGAGGCAAAGCCCTTGGGTCTAGAGGTCTCCTGGACCAAGACCAAGATCCAGGACTTTGGGGACTTGCTAGGAGAACCTGTTCGGTCGGTACGTGCTTGCGGCGAGGACATTGAAGTCACAGAGAGCTTTACATACCTTGGTAGTGTAGTTCATAACTCTGGGCTGTCAGACCAGGAAGTCAGCAGACGGATTGGCCTGGCAGCAGGGGTTATGAACTCTCTCGACAAGAGTATTTGGAGATGCCGGTATCTGTGCAGAAGGACCAGGCTACGGGTTTTCAAGGCCCTGATAATGCCAGTTATGCTCTACGGTAGTGAAACCTGGACATTATCCAGTGCCCTGGAGTCTCGTCTTGATGCCTTTTGTAATAGGTCCTTGCGCCGGATCATGGGGTACTGTTGGCGGGATCATGTGTCTAACCAACGGCTGCACAGTGAGACTGGTACAGGACCTGTTACCTGCACCCGGGATCACCAACTCAGGCTATATGGCCACCTGGCTCGGTTTCCACAGGCTAATCCTGTTCATCAGGTTGTCTCTGTAAGAGACAACCCTGGGTGGAGAAGACCTGTGGAACGACCTAGGAGGTCGTGGCTTGGGGAGATCGATCAAACCTGTCGGGAGGAGCTCGAGATAGGCCGAGTCCCTGCCTGGCGGCTTGCCATGAGGGATTCCAAAAGGTGGAAGAAAAAGGTGGAACGGCTTTCGCCCCCGTCGGCGTTAGCTCCTAATGATGAGGATGATATATAGATAGATAGATAGATAGATAGATAGATAGAGATATACATACACACACACACACACACACACACACACACACACACACACACATACACACACACACACAC
>NC_091563.1:342522-352522 GCF_042767895.1 Penaeus vannamei
ACGCCGCGGGATAATGAAGAAACGAAGAGCCTAGAAGGGCGCTTCGACCCTCGCTCTCGTGTGGGGAGGGAGGGAGTAAGAGTGAGAGAGAGTGAGTGAGAGAGTGAGGAGAGGTCAGGGGAGTTGCGCACGCCTCCACTACCAAGAGAAAACTAGCGAGTGTTCTGCCTCGGCTCTCGCTTGATGCTGGGCCGGGTGTTGTCGGGGACACAGCAGCAGGTACGCTGGCCGCTGTTTACTCTCCGAGGGGAATCATTCTGTTCTTTGGTTCGGATTGCCTTGCTTCCCTCATTATCCTTTGCGCTCTTATCTCCCCTTTCTTTGGGCCAACTTTTCTCTTCATTCATCCTCACCTCTCTCTCTCTCTCTCTCTCTCTCTCTCTCTCTCTCTCTCTCTCTCTCTCTCTCTCTCTCTCTCTCTCTCTCTCTCTCTCTCTCTCTCTCTCTCTCTTTATCTCTCTCTCTCTCTCTCAATTTCTCTCTCTCTCCGCTCTCTCTCTCTCTCTCTGTCTCTCTCTCTCTCTCTCTCTATATTTCTCTCTCTCTCTCTCAATTTCTCTCTCTCTCTCTCTCTCTCTCTCTCTCTCTCTCTCTCTCTCTCTCTCTCTCTCTCTCTCTCTCTCTCTCTCTCTCTCTCTCTCCCTTTTGCCTACTCTCTTACTCCTTGTCAAACTACCTATTTGTCTTTTTTAAAAGTATATTAGGAACATAATGAATACGGATAAATAGATAAATATCATATTATGATATATACACTTGAAAATGTAATTAGAACTAAGAGGACTGCAATGAAAAAGCTCATCTCCATGTTTTCATATGGATACTTATGTAGGCACACTCAATGAATATTTAAACAAATGTTCAGACACGTACTCTCGCACACACACACACATATATACATATATACATTCGTACATATACATACATACATACATACATATATGTATATATATATATATATATATATATATATATATATATATATATATATATATATATGTGTGTGTGTGTGTGTGTGTGTGTGTGTGTGTGTGTGTGTGTGTGTGTGTGTGTGTGTGTGTGTGTGTGTGTGTGTGTGTGTGTATGTATGTATGTATGCAAGTATATATATATATATATATATATATATATATATATATATATATATATATATATATATATATGTCATTTATATATATATATATATATATATATATATATATATATATATATATATATATATATATATATATATATATATATATATATACTATGTATATGTATATGTATATATATATATATATATATATATATATATATATATATATATATGTATGTATGTATGTATATGTATATGTATATGTATGTGTGTGTGTGTGTGTGTGTGTGTGTGTGTGTCGAGATCATTATTTGTTCGACATTTTAAAGATGCATGTACATCACTGAAAAATTTGTTTACATATCTTTATATTTCTAAAGGCATATCAATATAGCAAAATTTAGTGTTAAACCAAATAGAGTAAATAATAATAATCATTTATAAATGCTTTGTTTGTTTTTATGTTAACAATTGATTTGAGGAAAAGGGCGATGACGAGTATGGCTTCTTCCTCGTACACAGATGTGTTAAGGGCTTAGAATCATGTTTTGGCTTTATATTGTAGATTGTAGTGCTTGAGAAGTGGATTGACATAATTATAAAGGCCCTTTGTATTGAACTGTGATGATTTTGACGAGTCCTGGCTCCTTCCCCGTATGCAGAGAGAGAAGAAAAGATTGAGAAAATTGGTGGTGAAAACAACACATCAGAATGCCTTGTTGTTAGGGAACATTTTAGGTATTTTACTAAATTTGATCGCCCTTGGATACAGCAACGGAATTTGTCATAGGTGACAGTTCCGGCAGTATCAATGAATTGATTGAGGGTGGAACTATTTATTAAAGTAAGTGTAAAAGAGGAAAATATGAAGATTAAAAGGAAGGAGAACGATTAATTTATGAGCAAGTAGAATCATGGAAAGATACTGGTAGTATGGGAATGAGGGTCTCGATTCCGTCTCGTGTATGTTTTTATTTGGTTTATGAAAATGATTATTGATTTATAATTAGTAGGAAAAGGGAGGGTACTGAGTTATCCTTAAATATGAATAAAGTTAGAGAACGTTGCTTATTTATATCATGATAGTGATTGCTAATATTTACCTTATAATATGCCACCTCTTTATTATTATTTGTCTATAGAATGAAATGTTGAAAATTGAAAATGTTTCTATGGCCATTGAATACTTGCACACTCTAAAAAGAGGAATGGATTCAATCCACGCCATGAGCCTTTTTTTTTTCTTTCTTTTTTTATTGCTGTGGATATTTTTCCTGATAGTTCCCTTGCCAAGCATGTCTGCTTATGATGTCTGATAATTTGATAGTTTAAAAAGGGAATAACAGTGGAGTGTTTTCACAACGTCTTCTCCACAGACCCAGCTCATAGGAGTATGGTTCTTTCGAAAAGAATGGGGAACTCCTGCTATTGCCCTACAAAGATTCCCTTTGGTAGCAGTCCTCTTCGAGTACACTGTTAGCAATCCATTCAGGGTTTTTAATCCATATCAAGGACTGGATCGATCTATTGCACAGGTTGTTCTGCAGGGAAGGGCAGAGTACTGACCAAGTGAGTTAAAGACTCCATCGCCCAAGGCAGAAGCCGTTGTTATCACGAACTTTCTAGTCCATGTGTCTTAGACAGTCATGTTACATACTACATAGTAGCAGTGTATACCCTGTGGCAATATCTACCTCCTGGTTGCCGTATTACCCATAGCACTGAGGACCCCTGGCCTGCATAGACATAGATTGTCATTCTAAACTGAGCTTTCAGCCTTATTGGAAATGAGTTTGCTGACAGACTAGCAGAGTTTGGCCGTGGACCTCTGAATGGGCTGGTTGCTCAGGGAAGTCGAAAACTCTTAGGACACAATGATAGCTGTTGGACAGGCTGGTATTTTGTAACTCCACAGAAGAAAAGAGGGTACCTCCCCTCAGCTGGATAGGGCCCGAGGACCACATGTGCCACTGGCACCCCCTGCAGACTTATCAGGAGGTGCCGGTCTTCCTTCACATAGTGTAAATATGCACGCTTTATCAAGCAGGAGCCACAGACTACTGCCGCTGGACAGATGAAGCAGTTATGTTAGTTGATGAGGCTGGAGAGCGCAGAGGCAATCTAGCTACCATGGCAAACATTCACTAATGATGATTAGTTGAGAAAGCTACAAGTAGCCAGGGCAGATTAGGCCACGTATAAGACCCGGTCGATGGTTATTCCACAAATCCTACAGAGCTGAACTGAGAAAACCCGTCTTCTGTTGCTGCCCAATGTCTTTCCAGTAATTTCGGTCAGACCTGAAGCCCAGGTTCCGCGGCAAACACGCAGCCCCTTTCCCTGAGGCAGGTCCGGCCGCCAGCCTTCTATTCCGGCGACTTCACAGTCACCCTCCTGCGGGATTGGCGTCTCCAGGCTGACTTGCGAGCGCCGTGAATGACACTCTGACCGCAAAAGAATTGTCAGCAACTTCTCAGCTGAAACGGCCAAGGCGCGCTCTTGGTCTGGCTCACCTCGCCTTCCTTCTGCCCGCCTGTCTTAGCTTCGGTGTGCTGTTTCTACTTTAAGCTTTCCGCCCTCCCCCTCCCCCCGCCTCTCATTTCAATTTGCCTTTGATGCGTAACCCAAATTGCATTGCCCTTCCACCCATCCTTTTCTGCCTGTGTCCCTTTCTACCCTCTCCTCTTGCCGTTTATATCTGTCTGTCTATCCGTATCTTTCCTTTTATCTTCAAGCCACTCGCGGCCGATATTCTTTGCTTATCCATTTCAGATCATTTCAGGTGAACTTCCAAGATGCCCGTTAGAAATACTTATACGCCCATCCGTCTATTTGTCTACCAGTCTATTTCTCACGCCCCCCCCCCCTTCTCTCTCTCTCTCTCTCTCTCTCTCTCTCTTTCTCTCTGTATCTGTGGGTCTCTCTCTCTCTCTCTCTCTCTCTCTCTCTCTCTCTCTCTCTCTCTCTCTCTCTCTCTCTCTCTCTCTCTCTCTCTCTCTCTCTCTCTCTCACCCTCTGTCTCCTCTGTCCGTCCTCTCTTATCATTCTGTGGCTGTCAAGGGAGGCGTTATCTCCGTCCTCGGGGCAAGATCGCGCCTCGGCCTCTTATCAGCCCGCGAGGGAGGAAGACTTTCGCGAAACTGAATATTTGCGGGAAGTCGGAAGACGGGAAGAGAGAGAGAGAGAGAGAGAGAAAAGAACAAATGATTGAGAAGGAAAAAGGTAGATATGCTGAAAATGAGAAACAGTCATTGAGAGTGAGGAAAAAGGGAAGGAGGTAAGAGAAAGAGAGAGAGGGTGAGGGGAAGGGAGAAAGAGAGAGATATAGATAGAGGGAGGAGGAAGAAGGGAGAGAGAGAGAGAAATAGGGGAAGAACTGAAACCAAAAGAGAGGTCAGGCAAAAACACGAAACACGAAATCAAAATCAATCACGCCAAGTGGCCCCTTACCCCCCCTCCCCCCCTCCCCGGCGCCGCGCAAGAAACCGCCACTGATCCTCGGCGAGAAAAGGCGTTCCTCAAGGCGCCCTCCAGCCGAGGTCGAGGTCGAGGGCGAGGGCGAGGTCGAGGGCGAGGGCGAGGTCGAGGGCGAGGGCGAGGTCGAGGGCGAGGGCGGGGGCGCGGGACGGCCGGCGAAACGCGGCTCCTCCGGCTCGAAATCCGCCCGCCACGGAAGCGGCGCCGGAGGAGGGGGGGGGGGGCTTTGCGTCGCGGGAGAAGGAGAGACGAGGAGCAGGAAGCGAAGAGGAGGAGGAGGAATGTTAGGAAGAGTTGCAACAATGGTGATGATGGTGATGACAACAAGGATGATGAGGGTAATTAGGGATGATGAAAATTATAATTAGTATTGTCAGCTTTTCCATTACCATTATCATGATGTTTTTCCCTCTTAGTTATATTGAATATCATTAGTAACTTCAACACCTTATCATTTTCATTACAACCATCATCAATATTCTCTTTCTAATTATTGCGATAATGTTTATTGTTATTAATCATTATGATTCCCATTTCATTTAGGTATATATGTATGGATATAGAGATACGTATATAATATACATTCATACACACGCACACACACACACACACATATATATATAGATGTGTGTGTGTGTGTGTGTGTGTGTGCGTGTGGCGTCCTGGGGCCGACGACCAAGCCCTCGCGCGGGCCGGGCTGAGCGGTCAGTGCCTCTCTCTTCCTTGCAATCAGCTGTTCGCAGCTTGCTTCACCGAGGAGAGTGCGTGGGTTCGGCTCCTACTTGGCCTCGGCCTTTGGGTCCACTTGCCTGTTCACGAGAGGAGATGGAGGGCTGGCTGCTGCTGCTGCTGTTTCACTTTCCATTTCTCTGCCACTTCTGCTCTTCCTTAACTGTTCCTTCCTTCTCTGGTCGTTTCTTCTCCTTCCCAGGTATCATTGATATTATCATTATAATCATCATTATTAGCAGCATTGCCATATCACTAGTGTCATCGGCATAATCAATACAATGTCAATACAATAATCATTATCAAATTTCCTTTTAACTCTGCAACAGACCATACTCATGTCAGACATTTTTTGTTTTGTCTTTTTCACCGACAAAATCCAATCTTTCCCTCGCTCTTTCTATCAACAATGTCTGGCCGTCTTGTTTTTTTTTTTTTTTTTTTTTTTTTTTTTTTTTTTTTTTTTTTTTTTTTTTTTTTTTAATTGCTTGTTCTCTTCCTGCTCATTCACAGGAACGTCCCTGGCCTGTGACTGCCCCTCAATCGAACTCCTGGCCACGGCGAGACGTGGCTCCTCTTCTCACTGCGTATCAAGACGAAGCCGAGAGAACCTCCTGGACCTGCCTGCGCGGTGCACATTCCGCAGAAACCAGAGCCAGTGTCCTGATCTTTTTTCATAATCTTTGTTCCTCCTCCTTGGCTGCGTTGGGCCATCACTAATCCTGACTGCGTTGGGCCATCACTAATCCTGACTGCGTTGGGCCATCACTAATCCTGACTGCGTTGGGCCATCACTAATCCTGACTGCGTTGGGCCATCACTAATCCTCCGGTTTTCCCGTTAAATGCGCTATTTCTCATCTCATTCCTCGGTGGGTTCGCAACTTTTCCTCAAATCGTTCCGTCAACTCCCGAGGGCATCATTTTCATGATTTTCGCACCACTTTCGGCAACAGACGGGTCTTCATGGCTAATGAATATATATTCGCAATTTAAAGAATTCTCGTCTGGATAGTCTTCCAAGATCTTTCTCAACTCTTGTAATATTCTGCTCAGATATCACCCTTCATTCTTCATCCCTAAATGCAGAAGCTTTAAAAACTCCACCTACTTTTTTCATTAATCCTTTTTCTATGTTCTTTATTTGCCATCTATAAACCATCTTTATTTTGTTGTTCTGGTAAATAGATATAGAAATGATAATATAAATAAAGTTTTCCTGATTGAAGAAAGGGAGATCAATGTAGAATTTGTATTCAACAGATGTCTTACTATCACTTTCTTTCTTTTTTTTTCTTTTTTTTTTTTTTTTGCCTGCTTTCCTTTGATATCGTTTTATCTCTGCCTTTGATATAATGGAGTGAGAGTATTAACGTGATTTTTTCATGCCAATATTTTTTTACTTTTTTTACTATTAGTAATGGTACAAATAATATATAATTATCGTTGTTTTTGTTCTTTGATTTTTTGTTCTATCATTATTACTGTTGTTGTGCATCATAGTTGTTCTTGTCGTTTTATTTTCTTTTATGTTTTAATAACTGTATTTATGTTTCTGTTCCTTTTAATTATATGAATAATATTGTGTTGTTATTAAATGCCTCCTATTTTTTTTTTAGTTTGAAGAAAATGAGCAATCTTACAGAAAATGAAAGAAAAGTTTTAGCGACCCTATAACGAGTCTTGCTGAGGAGACTCGAGGGGACTGACCTTGGCGCCTGACCTTATGAGTATAAAAGGTCGGGTCAGCGCCCTTGAAAATCAGTTGCGATTGACCATTGGCTCTGCGATATATGTTCGGCTTTCCCTCAGAGAGCCGACGTTTTTGACGAACTTTCTTTTACTCTCTGGCTATCGCAGAGATTCAGCAGTTTTAAGGTATTGTTTATTTCTGTTTTATTTTGATTGCTCTTTTTATTTATTTATTTATGGCTTAATAATAATGATTATTTACTATTATTATTATTATTATTTACTATCATCATTATTATTATTTACTTTTATTTATCACTTTTATTTTCATGGATGATTACTCACTATATTTACACTATAGTTCTTCACTAAGAGAAATACGTGGCTGAAAAATACTTTGTCACGCAAATAGAAGTGACGAAATGAAACGAAATTTTGTTGAGTGATTTCAGCTTTCTTTTATTATTCATACCAGCAGTCACTTCAGGTAAATACTTTATTTAACTTCAGTATCTCACTTAATTGTTGAATGATTATTATACTTTTCATATATTAAACTGATTCTATGAAACATCATTATTTGGTGAGATCTCTCTGAACCTCAGGTTAATTACATGTTATCTTAAAGTTGACACAGTGATTTGTTTTCTTGATACTTGGAAATGACCTTTAATGAACAGCCTAACGTCCTGCCGTTTACTTTCATATTTTCTTTTTGTTTTTATTATTTACCAGTTTTCTTGCTCTCGCTTAACGAGAGTTTACTAATCATGAAATGCAAATCTTCAGGCTTTTCCTTCGGTCAGATTAGATGGATTGCGCTTCCACAACTGTTTCTAACCTGCCCTTCGTCTCGAACCCTAATCACTCCTTTGTGCCGAAACGGGAAGCACGAGATTCCTTCTCACTCGCACCTACGGCCGTCCAGGGACTCCTCCCCCTGCAGAGGGTGAGATGCAGCTTCGGCATCAGCGCAGGAGCCGAGGAGGGGCCGCGCCCTCACTGGCGGCGGTATGTGCGTCGCATCTTAGCAGTGAACAATAAGATAAGCGATTGCGGACAGAGGAAGGCAAAATCTCACAACGTAAGAATGGGGAACTAGAGTAATGATAAGAATCTTTTCTGAACAGAAATATGGAGCGAAGGTCTGTAAACGCAAAGCGCATAGAATGTAATTTGAGTCATAGTTTGAATACTTAAGAAAAATATAGAACGATACAGAAGCGAATAAGGGATTATATATATATATCGTACAGTATACAATTACTGTGAAACTTATCATCATATCTTTTCATACCACCACTGGCACCATTGGGCAGCTGTTTGATTTGCATCCAATAGATCTTGATCGGTGCAATGTGGGCCCAGTGAAGCCATATGCGATAAGTAAATAATCTAACAGTAATATTGATAACAATGGCACTGCCAACAAGAGATCAACGCAGACGCGAGCGAACGAAAGGGAGAAGGAACGTCTGGCGGGTCAGCTTCTGCCGCTCGGAAAGGCTGACGTCATCATCATTGTCTTTCTCATCATAATTGCTGTTATTATAAGCATCATTATTCATGCTACTTCTGCTAATAGGAGTCGCAATAGTAACATTATCGTTGCTATTTGTATATTGTCGGTATGTATACAAATACTATACACATGACGTATGTTGCCTATGCGGTTCAGGTTCACCCAAGGGCGTCGTCAAGCACCCAGAACCCCCGAGCGCGTGTCCTCGTGGAGACCCGTCGCTTCCAGCCTCCGCCGGCCCAGCTGGCCCCTCGCGCTCCGCCGCCTGCAGCAGCTGCGCGTCCCTGCCAGGGCTTCCCGCAAACTTTATTTGACGCCGGACCCGAGTGGCGCTGCCCGCGTCGCCCCTGCGGTTCTTCTGCCGCCAGGGCCCCGCCTGCTGCTGTTGATGCTGCTGCAGACACAAGGGATAAACTTAATGATAGGGAAGTGATAGTGTTGACAGTGATGGCGAGGAGGAGAGAAAAGGGAGGAATGTTATGATAATGATTATCATTATTATGTATATCGTTATTGCTGTTGCTTTTTATCAGTGTCATGTTTGTTGTCGTCGCTGATAGTGTTATCACTATTAGCCATATTGCTATTACTACTATCATCATCATTGCTATTACTATTATAATCATTAATACCATCTTTATTTTCATTACAGATATTAATCTCATTATTGTTAAAATAGCATTTTTATTACTATCATCATCATCATCATCATCATCATCATCATCATCACCACCACCACCGCCATCATCATCACCATTATTATCATTATCATCATCCTTATTATACAATTGTTACTTCCCCCAAAGAATTTATTTTTTCGGTAGCTTTGGTTAATCTGCCAGCAATACAACACAAAAGGTTACGTACAGCTTTTCGTCTCTTTCCCGCAGGCGGATCTTGGCCCGACTGAGACGACCAAAGCCTTCCATAATGATAATGATGATGATAATGATAATGATGATGACGACGACGGTGCTGCTCCGGTCACGATCCGGATCCAGGATTCCTCGGAGGATTCGTGGGCGTTGCGAGGATGGAACACGCACGTCACCAGCTCTCGAGGATGAGGTGATTCTGACGGAATTCTTCAAGTGCGAATAGTTTTACTGCGTCAGCGACCCTCTGGCCCTGGCGGAGGTATGCGCTCCCCGAGGGCTTTCAGTTATCATTATAATCATTTTTATTGTTGTTGTTGTTATTACTGTAACAGCAATTACGAATATTATTATCGTTAGTTTTGTAATTATTGTTATTCCTTTTATCATTATTGCTATTATCCTTATTACTATTATAAATATCATGAACATTATTAGTAGTATCATTATTTTTATTAACATCATTATCATTATTATTGTCATTGTTATAATTATTATTATTATTATTATCATTATCATTGTTATTATCGTTATTGTTGTTATCATTAATACTATTATCATGATTACTGTTTCATTATTTCTAGTATCATTATCATTGTTATTATCATTATCTATTTGTATAATCATT